>NC_056749.1:784683656-784831156 GCF_019279795.1 Protopterus annectens
AGTAGCAGCAGTTGCTCCGAACACAGTAGCAGATGCCAGAGTTTTCTCTGCCAGGCTTCTGCTTGCATCGTGCATGGGTCTGTGATGCTGAAGGGGACCAGTTTGGACTTGGGATATGCTGGTGTTAGAGAGAGAGTTGGCAGTGATGCGGATGGACTGGATTGTTGGAGATCACAGTTGCTGGAGCTTTGTGCTTTCTGTGCCTTCACTTGTAACTGTTGCCACTGATGTTTGTGTATGTGGTTTTGTTTACGTGTTGATGTCTTTTTTCTGATTTGTACATGTGCTTGGAGAAACGGAATTTTGTTTACCTGTGAGTTGTGTACAGTCTGAATGACAATAAAGTTACTTTTGAACTTTTAATTTGAATGCAGTTTTCATAAAACAATTATAATCCTTTTCCTGTCTAGAGATATTTGTTCAGTCTGTCCCTCCTAATGTGTCATACCAGCAGGCTGTTACTTTAAAAGGCAATTGCTGCAATTTGTTGTTGCTTAATAAGATCATGGCCTGCTTTCCATCCATCTCTTTGCCTTAGTGATCAACAGTATGTATGTATATATATATATATATATATATATATATATATATATATATATATATATATATATATATATATATATATATATATATACATACACACACACACACACACACACACACACACACATACTTTTTTACTTTCTTGGTTTTAGTAAGCTTTGTGGCTATTTCTATAAGAAATGTCTACTGTTAATTCATTGTGAATAATTATTCATGTGGTATAGTCGTAAGCAGATGTGTATCTAACAAATTTTGCATCTGGTGCCATAGAAAAAAGCTCCTGTCCTCAAACTTGAGGAGGAAAAAAAAAGCTCATCTCTTCAAAACTGAGGAACAAAAAAAGCTATTTTTTTGCTTTTACAGTGTAGACCAGCACCTACAGTTATCTTACATGCTTGAGTTTTGACCAGAAATGCAATGCTGGCATTAAAAAATTATCAGGATCTAGGTATGCTGCTAGTCTTAAGAAAGGGTAAACTAAAGAGCGTTCATGAATTTCTTGAGGAGCTAAAGCATGTGTGTGTGTGTGTGTGTGTGTGTGTGTGTGTGTGTGTGTGTGTGTGTGTGTGTGTGTGTGTGTGTGTGTGTGTGTGTGTGTGTGTGTGTGTGTGTGTGTGTGTGTGTGTGTGTGTGTGTGTGTGTGTGTGTGTGTGTGTGTGTGTGTGTGTGTGTGTGTGTGTGTGTGTGTGTGTGTGTGTGTGTGTGTGTGTGTGTGTGTGTGTGTGTGTGTGTGTGTGTGTGTGTGTGTGTGTGTGTGTGTGTGTGTGTGTGTGTGTGTGTGTGTGTGTGTGTGTGTGTGTGTGTGTGTGTGTGTGTGTGTGTGTGTGTGTGTGTGTGTGTGTGTGTGTGTGTGTGTGTGTGTGTGTGTGTGTGTGTGTGTGTGTGTGTGTGTGTGTGTGTGTGTGTGTGTGTGTGTGTGTGTGTGTGTGTGTGTGTGTGTGTGTGTGTGTGTGTGTGTGTGTGTGTGTGTGTGTGTGTGTGTGTGTGTGTGTGTGTGTGTGTGTGTGTGTGTGTGTGTGTGTGCGTTTATTTTTGTCCTGGTCTCCTGCACTGAGCATTGAACCTTGCCCCCCTGGCCTCTCTGGAGATGCATGTTCATTATTCTGGTTAAGGCCACTTCAGTCCATTTATTTTCTGGATTGAAAGTCAAATAAACTGGAAATAAAAACCTTCATCTTTATGATTGAAGACAGTTTTTGTTTCTTTTTCCCATTAAGCCCTAGGTTTCACCTGTACCTGCAATTCACATTCAAGGAGCTGGTGTGCAATAGGCCTTATCAATGCATGTCTATGCCTCCATGTGGGACATAATCAATTGGACCTGCTGCCTTGGAGACTGTATCCACATGTAGTCCTTGGTTTCCAACAGGTTTTTAACCATGGAGATTGTGCCTCAGCATATGCCTCCTTTCCTCACTCACAAAGAGAGATGAACAGGCTAGGCTTTGTCATTGCTGTCCTCCCCTTTGTCTGGTCTAGCAGGTGCAAGAGCCAATAACTAAATTCCTGTCACCTAGGTCATCATTAGAGCTTTATTATTACAAGCAAACAGCATGAATCTCATGGTTTGTATATATGCTGTGGTCATGACCCTATATCCAACCCCTGTGTCAGGCAACAATAACAACAGATGTCTTCTTTATTACCCCTTGTCATAAATGAAGGGGAACATGGGTAATGCAATCCAGTCTAGGAGTTCAGCTGATCCCCAAAATATATGATTATGGAGGCTTCACTTAGTGACCTTTGTTTGTCTCAGCACTGATTTCCACAGAAGACTAAAGGAGATGTTTTGAAATTCTCATCAGAAGGTTTGAAAACAATTTGCAGTGCCTTTTATGCCATGACAGGATCTTGCCCCTGTAGCAAGTAAATTTTGGCATATAACCACTTTCACAGTTCCAGAAAAATCAGAGTTTAAGACCATGAATCTGATGGCAGCATCGCATTTCTCATGGTCACTTCTGCCCAGCTCCATATGACACTCATTCAGTAGTCTCAGCATTCTGATGCTCTTCTCCATCGTAGTTAGATCTGCGTGGCATGCTGCACATAACCTGGTAGTGGCATCCAACAGACGTCTCAACAGGGAGCACTTTCTAACTTCCAACTTGTCAGCTGACCATAACTGCTGCTACATCTGCCCTAACATGGAGGAGCAATTCAAATGGCAGAGTTAGGGGGGACTCTTATGTCCCAGGAGTTTCATTTGCACATCAACATCCTAATGATGAGAACAGGACTTTTTGGCATGTCAGAATTCTGTTCCAGTGAGATTACTTTCATTCATTCACACAATATGGCTGCAGTGTAGTAAATTAACAAGTAAAGAACAAGCTGCTCTTACCCATTGTGTCAAGGGGTCTTGAGGGTCTAGAAGTGGACCAAGAAATTGCAGCATTTCCTATTACAATGCATATTCCAGACAGAGTTGTAAATGTGCTGAAGGACACGTGAAGCCACTGCTTCATTTTGCATCATGGGTGACATCACATTTATATGTCTTAATCTGACGGAGATCTCTTCAGTGGTGCTATCAAGAGACAGTCCCTTTGGGAGGAGTCTTGATAAGGTGTGATTAAATTTATCTTCACGAAAACTTATTAATTAGGTATAACCTCATTCCATATTGCAAATCAATAAATCCTTAAAGTACTTATTACCATCATTAAAGTGACTGTGGGAAATCACTTTTATGTAAAATAAAATAGCAATTCCACCAAATAGCATCTCTACCTCATAGCATTAATTGGTGTTACCTAAGTATCCCTAGTCTGGACCATGATTTTCTAATGTTATTGTGAAAGAAATTTGGAAATATCTTAGGTCTTTATCTTTCATTTCTCGAAGGTCTGAGTACTCTGTCACTTCCTCAAACAAATATGATCAAGCAGCACTTTGCATCTCATGTACACCACATGTGAACACATTGAGATGATCGAACAGCACTTTGCATCTCATGTATACCACATATGAACACATTGAGATGATCAAACAGCACTTTGCATCTCATGTACACCACATATGAACACATTGAGATGATCGAACAGCACTTTGATCTCATGTACACCACATATGAACACATTGAGATGATCGAACAGCACTTTGCATCTCATGTACACCACATATGAACACATTGAGATGATCAAACAGCACTTTGCATCTCATGTACACACCATATGAACACACTGAGATGATTGAATAACACTTTGCATCTTATGTACACCGCATATGAACACATTGAGATGATCAAACAGTATTTTGCATCTCATGCACACTGCATATGAACACACTGAGATGATTGAACAGCACTTTGCATCTCATATACACCACATACAAACATATTGAGATGATCAAACAGCACTTTGCATCTCATGTATACCGCTAATGAATACATTGAGATGATTGAACAACACTTTGCTTCTCATGTACACTGCATACAAACACATTGAGATGATCAAACAGCACTTTGCATCTCATGTACACCACATACGAATATATTGAGACTGTGGCTTTATCTTTAATCTGCATACTGCCTCATATGTTAGAGACAAACATGAACCTTAAATACCAGAATTAATCATATAAATTAATGCTTTAAATGCAAAACATTCAACTGGGCTACAGAGAGCTTTGATTTCTCAGAACCTAAGCTGGAAGCTTCAGATGCGGATGAATTCATCCAGTTCCTCTTTGGAGCTATGCATTGATGTGCTAAGTTGAACTATGAGGGGAATTATATTCCATACGTGTGGGTGTCTTTGCGGTATGATGCCACTTTGATGGTATGGTTGATATTAAGGTTAATGAGGCTTATTGTTTTCTTGTTTTCATGTTACCACACTGGTATTCCAAGCAAAGAGTTGTAAACAGTAAGGAGTCCTCTATATGTCTCATCTAAGAAGGTGAAAAAGGTACAAAGAAAAGAAAGAGTCGTTGTAGTGTTTGTCTGTTAGATAAGCCTTAAAGCCCTTTAAATCTCATTGTGAGGAGTCCTCGCACTTTCTGCAATTGCTGAAGATGATGCATGAGGAGGTTACCAAACATGTACCAGTATTACATAACTGGTCTAACAGGAGCTGTGTACAGTTTGGCATTTACAACTCTAGCATGGCTCTCAACCCCAGTGAGGGTCGAGTGCTATCTCTGTCTAGTGGTTATATTCTTAGCAAACAAATGATGGTACCTCATGGGTGCTGTGCATACAACATCCAGTAATGAGCATTTCAAGCAGCTGTCATAAGCCTTATTACTGAATGTACACCTCACCCTCTTATTAACCACAATGACTCATATTACACTTCTACAAATTGTCCCTTTTTATAATCTGTCTCACTCATTCTCTGAATGATCACCTGTCTTTCAATATATATCTATATATGGGAGCAACAAATCTGGTCAAATATTTTTTTAGTCAACATCTATTTAGTTGGCACAATTTGGATGACTAAGCATATAGTGAACATGTGTGTGACATCAAATATTTTCCATGGCTGGGGAATATGCCCTTTTTCTGGTATTGTGCAATCTCAGAGTTAGTATATATAATTAGCAGGGGGTGGGTTCATAGGTTCATAGGTTCATGAATCAAAGATATTGCTTGGTAGTTTAGTAACATGCCATTTGTGTTGTCAACATTAGTGATGTCAACATTTGGGTCTGTCAATCTAATTTAGTAGGCCCCTCTATGTATATAACAAAGTGTTTACCTTTCAAGTAACACAATCACCTTTATTTGGAGAAGAGTTAACATACTATGTGATTTTATTTTTATTGAAACAGTTAACAATATAACATAATTAGATATTAGATAAAAAAAAAATTTTTTTGCAACAGGAAGGCATCATTGGAACCTCTTGCACATTTATGATGGACACTGGGAGTTAAAGAATGTAAAACCAGTATCACTAGCTGCAACTCTTCCATCTGTTGTCATTGGTCAAGATTCCTCTTAAGTTATGCATACATATGTGACATTTGACCATTAAGCCAGATAGGAGTGTTATCACTTCAGTCAATATTACATATCATTTATAAATGGATGGCAATAACAGCTTGCAATCTGTCTTCTTAGGCAACTCCTAATTAATAACTGTGTTGGGTCTATTGTCATTAAGAAGTCACCTCGCTAAAGGCACAAGTCTAATGTGCATCTAATGGATTACTTTGAGATGAAGAATACATCAAATCTGGGTTTGACATGGCCTTGTATGTCAGGCACAGTGAGCCATATCTAAAATATCAAAAGTCATTCCTTGCAGTCACAGAATATAACTGGAGTTGCCTTTCATTCGTGCAGCATAACACAGATTGTTGAGACCCTTTATCCTTTTGGTGAGGAACTGGTGTGGCCTCTCCAGCTAAGCTGCAAGTGTCAAAATGGTCATATGAATTCTGCATATTATTTGTCACTGTTGTTGTTGTGACATAAAATATATGGTAAAGTACATCCACTGATTCATGAAAGTGATAGCATACAAGCCTGACTGGGTTTGTGCAATATATTTGCAAATAATGGTGTCTGGAATGTGCAGTTTATGAAATATTGTAACAACTGTACAACATTCAGACTGCTGTGAAATTGTGCAAAATGCAGGAACATATTAGAGTTTATCAATTTTGCAAGTAGAACACTTTGGCTCAGAAATGAATCATTAAGTACAGAATATCTAAATTACAGAGATGACTATTTTCATTTTAAAGTTTTGACAGTAATCCATTCAGGTCTGTCTGGTGCATTAAAGCTGAAACAAAAATCTTGTTGACTGTTTTGAATGCTAATTCTGTAAAATTACACAATACAGATGGTTTAGTATGGTAGGAAACACTAGTTTTTCCCGATTTGACTATGCACAGTCATCCTTTTTCTATCTTACCTGCTAAACATGGCTCTGGCACCAGTTATCCATTTCTGTGAGACCCTTCTGAAGGATATCTGTGTCGGATGTGTTCTCAACTACGGTGCCCAGTTTACAGTCATCTGCGAACTTTGTCAGCCATAACCCTCCTGTGTTTGCTTGTACTTCAGAAAAGTAGATGCCAAACAAGAGTGGGCCCAGGACTGAGCCCTGTGGGACACCACTTGTGACAGGCTTAGAGTCTGACATGGCGCCAGCAACTCTGACCCTGTGGGTTCTGTCACTCAGCCAGTTTGCAACCCATCTTGTAATGTATGGGTTTACATTTAAGTTGATGAGTTTTTCAATGATACTCGAGTGGGGTATTGTATCGAAAGCCTTCGCCAGGTCTAGGTAGGCTGTATGGACTGCCTTTCCCTCGTCAATGGCCTTGGTGACTGTTTCAAAAAAGTCAACCAAGTTTAAAAGGCATGATCTGCCTTTGACAAAGCCAAACTGGGTCGGATCCAAAGTCTGCAAATTCCCTATGTCTTTATTTATGAGATCCATTATGATCCTTTCCATGGCTTTGCAGATCAGGCTTGTCAAGCTAATGGGATGGTAATTTCCAGGGTCGGTGGAGGCACCGCCTTTGTGGAGTGGGACCACAGTCACTGTGCGCCACTCCCTGGGTACGTATCCGGAGGTGAGACTAAGATTAAACAGCTGTCCTAACTGTGGGTTTAATTCCTCGTTGAGTTCATGGAGCACACAGCCGGGGACACCATCAGGTCCCATGGATGCTGTGTTCTTTGCCTTGGAGAGAGCAGTTCTCACCTGAGCGTTGGAGATGTTTGGGGGGCTACAATCATTTGGTATAGATATCTCTTCTTTAGGCGGGAGGGTGGGGAGAAGTTTGCACTGAACCTGTCAGCCAGTATGTTGGCAATGTCTGTAGGATCAGTAATCTTCACATCATTTTGAACTAATTCTGAGCATATCTTGGAGTTTCCTCCTAGGTTTCTGACATAGCTAAAGAATGCTTTATGGTTGTCTTTAGAGTCCTTAGCTACCTTTTCTCAAAATTAGCTTTGGATGATTTTATGAGAGCTCTTAGCTTTTTACTTATAGTGATCAGCGGTTTCTTACCTTTTAAGGATTTTGCTCTATCTTGTAGTAGCTTTCTCCTTTTATTGTAGAGTTTGTTTATGGCTGGGGTCCACCAGACTGGACGCTTTCCTTTGGTACAAAGAGTCTTTGTTTTGCTTGGGATTGCCTGATCCATGCAGCCCTGCAGGTGCTGGTAGAAGGCATTTGTAAGTGATTCAGCGGTTTGAGTAATGTTAACCGCCGGCTCAGGGGCTTTAAAGGAGACCACACTAGTCTTTAGAAGTGTGAAGTCGGCTTTCGAGAAGTTCTTTACTGTGGTCTTTTTCATTTCGGAGGGAGGCGGGATGAGGACCTCCAGCGAGATTAGTTTGTGATCAGATCTCACCAGTGTGGGGTATACTTCTGGCATTGAACATTGTGCTCCCATGTTCGTGATGATGAGATCAAGTATGTTCTCTCCTCTTGTGGGGATGGTGACTAGTTGTTCCATGGCATTTGAGTTTATGAATTCCAGGAACTTTTGGGCTAGAGTGTTTGGGCTTGAGTAGTGTTCCCAGTCTATATTAGGGTAGTTGAAGTCACCTAGTATGATGGTGTTCGGAGATACATTTATGCCCTCCAGTGTTTTCAGGAAGGCCATGTGAGGTTCCTGAGTTTGCGAGGGTGGCCTGTAACATGCTACAATTTGCATAGCAGTCTTGCCTATGGTTAATTGCACCTGGATGGTTTCCGATGCATCGTGCGATGCCACCAATCTTGGGGTGTGGGTGTCCTTGATGAATATGGATACCCCTCCTCCTTTCTTGGTATTGTCTGGGTTTTGTGGCCGGAACGCATGATATGAGGTAAAACCTGATAGTGCTGGGGTGCTCTCAGGAGCCTTGAACCAGGTTTCTGTCACAGCACAGACATCGATGTTCTCCATACTGAGAAGGGCCTCGAGTGCGTGCATCTTGAGGTTGAGACTTCTGGCATTGAGCAGCATTACCCTTAGTTTTTTCTCTTTGTTTTGTTCTAGGGTGGTAGGTTTAGAATTTGAGCCTTGCCTAAAAAAGGCACTATGGGGGTGGCAAGAGCCTTTGCCAAAATCCAGAATCCCAGGGGTGACAAGTGCAAGCCGTCCCTTGCGAAGCAGCGTGGCTTGTCCAGCATGTCATCCCAGGCAGACAGACATTGGATCCCCTTTGAATGACACCAGAGTTTAAGCCAATTGTTAAAGCTGATCATCTTATCTCTGTATTGTGACATCATTCTTGGTGAAGGTAGGATACTGCTCAAGGTCAGGGTCATACCTGCCTGGGCTACGTCGTTAACACCAGCGTGGACAATGATTGAGTCATACTTGTACCTGCTGTTGAGAGACCTGAGTGCATGCGTTATGTGGCGGATTCTAGCACCCGACAAGCAGCTTACTGTGACCTTCTCCTTACTCAGTCTGGTGAGCGGGACGTCAGTGTGTCTGACTATGGAGTCACCAATGACTAGTGTGTCTGGCATAGTGTTTGGCCTTAAGGGCTGTGACTGCTTGACACTCTGACTGTGTGGTCTATGTGATGCAGGTGTTGTGTTCTGAGGTGGTAGTTGTTTGGGTGTCTGCTTTGGTGGCCTCTGCTGTTTTGGTAGATTTTTGATCAGAGCCTCCGAGTATGTCTTTGTGTGTTTATGTGTATGATTTGAGGTTGTGATGGTATTATGTGAGACTGGGTCTATAGTGTGTGTGGTTACCTTCTCCTCCTGTCTGGTCTTGCCAGTCCTATGTTGAGAGAGCTCAGCCTCCAGTTTGGCCGTATAGTTGCATCTCTCGCATGTATTTGTGTTTTGTGGGAGGAGGAGAGGGTTGTCTGTGTACATGAGGCAATTGTAACATTGCCTCAATAATCCTAGGTTCACCAGCTGAGCAGGAGAGGATATTAGCAACAGATCCCTCGACATGCTAGAAGGAATAGACAGAAAAACTTAAAAAAAGCTTTTGGGGATGTGGGTGACCGAGAAATGGGGTTTGCTTTTTTTGGGGTATTTTCTATAACAAGAGTGCTGTATCGAGGTGATAAGTACTGTAGGAGCAAGTGCTTAGCTATACCGTGGTGCAGGGGGTACTTGCCCCACATGCAAAAAAATATATATATTTTTTATTTTCTTCTTTTAGTTTTGCATGAATCAAAGATATTGCTTGGTAGTTTAGTAACATGCCATTTGTGTTGTCAACATTAGTGATGTCAACATTTGGGTCTGTCAATCTAATTTAGTAGGCCCCTCTATGTATATAACAAAGTGTTTACCTTTCAAGTAACACAATCACCTTTATTTGGAGAAGAGTTAACATACTAGAGTGTGATTTTATTTTTATTGAAACAGTTAATATAACATGTTTACAAATTAGATATCAGAAAAAATGTCTTTTTTGCAACAGGAAGCATCATTTGGAACCTCTTGCACATTTATGATGGACACTGGGAGTTAAAGAATGTAAAACCAGTATCACTAGCTGCAACTCTTTACCTTTCTTGTTGTCATTATGTGTTCAAATTACAAATACATCCCAATAACTATATACTTGCACACAGTGGTTTGCATTTTATTTGCTATTCATTTAGGACTGCATTAGAATATCTTAAGTTATGCATACATATGTGACATTTGACCATTAAGCCAGATAGGAGTGTTATCACTTCAGTCAATATTACATATCATTTATAAATGGATGGCAATAACAGCTTGCAATCTGTCTTCTTAGGCAACTAACCTAATTAACAAAGTTAATGGCGGACACAGTTGGGTCTATTGTCATTAAGAAGTACCTCGCTAAAGGCACAAGTCTAATGTGCATAACTAATGGATTACTTCATGTAATGTTAAAGAATACATTAATGACATACTGCAATATGTAATCTTTGTCATCTAATGTAGCCACAGTGAGCCATATCTAAAATATCAAAAGTCATTCCTTGCAGTAACAGAATATCTGTACGCGTTTGTTGCCTTTCATTACCATGCACAGATTGTTGTGTACGTTGCATGAGCCTTTACTATAAACAAATATGTCTAAGGCTAGTGATGGCCATTCTAAAATGCAAACATTAGTCCGTCACTTTTAAAGACATAGTACACGTGCTTTTGCATTCCTACAGTTGATACGTTGAAAGCCTATCTCATACTTCAGTTAAATATGATCACTACGTTAAGCTGCAAAGGTCAAAAATGGTCAATTGTATTTATCTACAATACCTGCTATGAATTCTGCATATTATTTGTCACTGTTGTTGTTGTGACATAAAATATATGGTAAAGTACATCCACTGATTCATGAAAGTGATAGCATACAAGCCTGACTGGGTTTGTGCAATATATTTGCAAATAATGGTGTCTGGAATGTGCAGTTTATGAAAAATATTGTAACAACTGTACAACATTCAGACTGCTGTGAAATTGTGCAAAATGCAGGAACATATTAGAGTTTATCAATTTTGCAAGTAGAGAACACTTTGGCTCAGAAATGAATCATTAAGTACAGAATATCTAAATTACAGAGATGACTATTTTCATTTTAAAGTTTTGACAGTAATCCATTCAGGTCTGTCTGGTGCATTAAAGCTGAAACAAAAATCTTGTTGACTGTTTTGAATGCTAATTCTGTAAAATTACACAATACAGATGGTTTAGTATGGTATAAAAAGGAAACACTAGTTTTTGATTTGACTTGCACAGTCATCCTTTTTCTATCTTACCTGCTAAACATATGTGCCCCATTTTGTTTTCATCATAAGTGACATCATAGAAATGCATTCTCTTAAACAGATTGAATATTTTCTCAAATCGGTATCTTTGGTGGTGGTTTTGCTCTTCTCTTTGCTCTGTAAGCAGAATCCAACTTGCACGAGGACTAAGTACAAGTGAGGTAGTACACATAAGGAAATGCATACGACCCAAAGTAATATTAATGTAGTTTCTGCACAATGAAGAAAAATGTGGTTGGACTTTATAAACTTTATTTCTAGATTTGCAATATTCATTTCTTTGACAGCTAGTACTTTTGTTTATATTCTGGACAACTCACAGTATGACTTTCCAACGTCTTTTTACTGTGGTTTTGCTATAGCATCACCAGGAGTTAGAGATTTGTCATACTGGTTGTATATTTGGTGTGCTTGTATTCTTCTACACTTTGCTATAATGAATTACACTAAGCTTGGGCAGCATGTTTGCTCTGTGGCAAAGGTTTCTGCCTCACACGTCTGCACTTGTAGTTCAGTGTGGTTGTCTATGAATTGTCTGTATAAAGTTTATATGTTCCCCTTGTCACTATATGAGGGTTCTATGGAAACTTTGATCCCTCATCACTGCATGAAGGTTCTATGGTGACTTTGATTCCAATGCCCCACCCAAAATACACCATGTCGTTGACTGTTTTGAACTGTCCATATATATTGCATTTACCCTTACGCTTGTTGCCCAGGTCAGAACTTGCAGAGCTTCATTTTAAGTGCCAAGTAGGAGTCAAAATACAGAAAATAATCATTGAAGTTTTGTTCACACTTCTGTTCTTTGTCCCCTGACTCACACTAATGGACCTTTAGGGAGCTGTTTTTCAGGTAAGACTAGACTGGCAGTCATTCTTTTTCCCCCCAAGTCCTGTCTAGATAGAGTGATTTATAGTGGTATCTAGAAATGGAAATGTGAAAAAGATCAGAGGAAGAAATATCCTAAAAGCCTACAATAATATCTGATGTCTGCATTGGCTTACATCCACATGCACACAAACATATCACCCTCCCCTCAAACCATGCTGATATTGTAAGAGAGACACAATGCAAAAGACAAACTTGTTACACTTCTCAGTAAGTGAATTTGGAGTAATTTCTAAATTCAGATTCAGTTTAATATTTTTTCGTGATTCGTGTCTGCTAGTCCTAGGGAAGTATAAAGAGACAAGTTCAAACTCATGAGTTTCTCCTCCCAGATGTGTAACTCCGTGAATACCTTAATGTAAGATAGCACTTCTTTTGCAGTTTCTCTTTGTGTGCCAGCAGTGGTTGGGTTTCACCCACAATTTCTGGATTCTGTAGTTATTTATGCAAGGAAGAAGTGGTGAGAGTAAAGCATACTGATGCAGGAGTACAAGAGGGCTTGTTCCCTGCAAAATACATGTTTTATTATTTATTTATTTTTGTCTCGTTGAAGCTTCCTCCAGTTTGTTTCATCCTACTGAAGCATCAATAAGTTTCCACTTCTGCACATGTAAGGGTAGCATCACATTACACCTACTTCCTGCTTTTTGCATCAACCCTAGAAAGGGAAATTCTGCAGCCATTTTAATGTCACCATATACAAAGACCTAATGCAGGTACCTGCCAACCTTGTAAACGTCAAACTTGTAAACTGATGAATCTAGTCAATAAACTAAAAAAAAGAAATCCTAAACTGCTCTACTAACATGAAAACACTGGATCATGGATGTAATATGATACCTTTTATATGAACAACATAAATTTTATAGTTAATGCTATGTTGACCAATAAAAGGTATTGCATCATTTCTGTGTTTCATTGTTTTTTATTAGATATAATTCATGGAATTACAATTTCTGGGTGTAAATGATTAGGTGGTATCAGTCTTTTGAATAGAAAATAGCAAAATTCCATTCTGACAACTTAGAGGAGTGACATTTGAATGGAAACAGATAATTGAGGACCTAGGCTGACAGCAGGTAACTAGAGCAGTCATTCGAATGAAAAGACTTCAAGACAATACTGTAGACAAAGTGGGGGATTAGAATCCCATAGATTTTGGGGTTTTAGGGAATGCTCAGGGAACCAATACTTGCTGACAAAACCACTGATAACTCTTATCATCTGCATACTTTACATGATAAAACTATGTCTATAGGAAAAATATCCCTAATAAAAGCAATTTAATCGTCATTATCTCTCCATTAATCTCAGATGGCCTGCATATCTTCTGAGATAATGTGCAGTAAATGTGCTAGAAAGGCAAGCAAATTCATTATGAAGGACTTAAGTTTAACTTATGACTTAATGCAAGTTATGTTGTATAAACAGAACCATTTTGTAACAATTTTCAAGCATCTTAAATCACTGCTCATTAAACCTGGCATTATTAATTTCACTTGTGCCAACATATCTGGATATTTCCAAACTTTATTTTTCATATTATGGTCAAGGAAGCAGTATTCAAATGTAAAATCATACCATCATACCATTCAGAATAAAACAAAATGGACTATATACAGGGACACTGATTTTTGATTTTCAAAAACAAAGAAATTCCATTTTCATGAGCAGCAATCTGGGAATTACACATTATATTTAAGTGTAATTTCCAGTCATAGTGATTTCATTATAATTTTCTCCTTATGTATATATGTATATATATATATATATATATATATATATATATATATATATATATATATACTGAAATTTAAAACAGCTCGTAGGCACAGTACACTAAATAATACAAGCTAGCAATATTGTAAATAAGAAATATCAGCAGAAATGCATGTTGTGGTGAATTAGTTCTTTAACCTAAATGCTAAATTCCATGAAAATCACATTTGTTTCATTGTCAGAAATCTACATTTGAGATTTATCAGCATTTTAAATATCTTATTGATAACAAGAAAAGAACCCATCAAACAGATCCCAGGAATCCCCAAAAATATAAATATAGAAGGAATGCCATCTTCATTGGCACCCTAACTAAAAAAAAAAGATGTGTTGTTAAAACAGATGTGATTAGATACCACATAAGACTGAATACTAGAATGAATCATAAAACCTTGCAACCAATAACTTAAAACTGCATTTTCTCAAAACTACTAAAAATACCCTCAAAAACAGCTCATCCCCTCTTCTGGGAATATTCACTCCTATCCATCCTTAAATGGATATACAAACTCCAGGGGTGCAGTACCTTGGGATACATTATATTTTATTGGGACTGTTTCAGGATTTTGTTATTCAGACTTTGCGTTCCCTTTCTTGTGCAGCACACACACTTTTATTATGCCATTATAAATTAAGAATGACATAACTGAAGTTAACTGTCCAGGAGATACTCGGCTGACTGTCAGTCTGTCAGAGGGCTGATTGGGAAAAGATGAGGTGGGGATGCTTCTGACTTATCTTATACACTTTCTGTGTCTGTACTGGCTTATATCCACTTACAGAAATTAATTTCACCTCAAGCTGCAGTAGCTCAGAAAAATAGGTCAATGTGGCAGTTCCCTTCCTTTATGTTGTTTAATTCACAATGTAGTAAATTCCTAGCAATTTCCTATTAAGTTGTGGGTGATTCCAGGTCAATGAGCCTTGGAGAATGTAGTAGCCAGATGATACATTGTCTGTACGTCATTGACTTATTTTTCAGAGATAAAGCATGCATGAGGTCAGAAAAATAAACTAAAACTGGGAAGGGGTATAGTTTCTTACATAGAAGACGCATAGCAAATTTCCTCTGCAAAAAACAATTTTTGTATGTCTGTCACATACTCATAACATAACAAAGTGCATTCATTTTGAGATGTGCATACTCAAGCTGTCATTTACCAGATTTTGTAACTGAGATGTTGTGTCATAAGCTTGAATGCATCAGGGGACATAGCAGACCAATCATCGTTTCCTTGGTTCCTAACTTTTCCTCTCATCCTCCTGTTCCACGATCTTTCATTTACTGCTCCAGTGCTCCTACCAGTTTTTCTTCTTCAGTCTACTCTCTCCACTTTCTCCATTACTGTAAACCTTCACTGCATGGCTGCCTCTATGCAGCTTTACTTTGCTATTACATGTTCTGCTCCTACCTGTGTACACTCTTATCATACAACAGACACCATTTTGTGTTTTCACTCATTGTTACCTCGCATATTATCACAATATCTCTCTTTAATTAAAATTCTAGTATATGACTCATGCTAAGATGACTCTTGCTAAGAAAATGCATTCTATAACACTATTTGTAATGCTGTCTGACTTTAACTACTCCATATTTGTATCGTCCCTTTTTTATATTTGATTACATTTTTGTTAGAAACTTTTTTCATATATTTTTTCTCTCTGGGGCTCTACTGAAAATGATTTTGCTGGATTTAGACTTTGAGATTACCAAAGTAAATAAATGCCCATCTCCCTCCCATTCTGGGGGAATGCTTAGGACTCGAGTTCGAATGGCTGCCCATTACTATTATCCCTGTGAGCGACGACTTACCAGACTGTGCAAAAATGTGTATGAATCCTGGTACCATTTCAGGAAGGCACATAGCTGGGCATGTGTTCATTGATTGTCATGGACACTACTCAATGAATCAGCCTGAGGAAGCACTGGCAAATAAAAAAATCAAGTTCCACAGCTGAAAAAGAAACACAGGAAAGCTACACTTTTTCTCTCTTGTAAGAGAGAGAGAGAGAGAGACAGAAAGAGGGAAACAGAACTGCCGGCATTCTAAACAAATGCCCAAAATACTAAATTTTTAATTGATGCTAACTCACCCTTAAAGCAAAGAATAGCACTGATGTATACTATTAGGTATGTTCTGTGTCAGGAAACTCTTCTTAAATTTGAGAATATAAAAAAAAGTTGCAGTAAAGTTTGAACTTTGGAGATATAGGTGAGGCAGAGTCCTGCATCACCTACTGTGAGAGTTTCATGCCCATACCTCTTTATGCAATATATTCCACTTTGACTTCATTACAGCTGGAGAAGGAATAAACTTCCTGACAATGTCATTTGAAAGGAGTGATTTTCCCACACAACAGCAGTTATAAATGTATCCATTGTAGTGAATCTATACTACTTGTTTGTCTTGGTATGCATTTCTGAGGTCTACAACAGGTGTTTGCATATTAGTAGCACAGCTGCTCATTGCCACTTACTCAAAAAGAAGCAAGTGCCCAAACTCCCACTATCCTGATCTCCCATTTCTGTGCATGCCTCCTGCCTCCCAATCCTACACACTGTATAGCTCTACCAGAACCAATATCCTAAACCTAAAATTCCTACCCAGTTGACAACACAAATCCTCAGTCTCTAACCTTAAACCTTCACTCCCCCCTCTGAATGCTAAAATTTCTGAAGTCTCCCTAAACCTAAAACTCTATCCCTGTACTAAATCAAAATGCCCTGGTTGCTCTTAGCCATAAAACTCCTTTCCTACTCCTCAACCCTAAACTTCCCTTCCTGCTCCCTAACCTTAACTCCCCTCCTTTCTCACAGTGACAGCCTACAAAGCTATAGTATGCTCAAGTCTCTAGGTATGAGACAATGCTTTTCAAGGATCCTTGGACTTCAGTGCCTGTAGTGAACCCATTTCACAAAATCAAAGTACATCCAGAAATCCTTATTTATTTTGCTCAGTTTTGTGAAGTAAAACTGGACAGTTTATATGGCATCAGTATAGCAATATTATCAACTAATATACAAATCAATAAAATACAAATTTTGCCCAGGTCAGTGAACACGTAAAGTTTGTAGCAATACCCCTCTTAATGTACAAGTTCTCACCTAAACGGGTTTTTCTCATTTGCAAACACAAACACCACCAAAATCTAGGTGCTTGTACTAAAGAAGAAAAGCAAAATTGAAGTATAAAACCAGTGCAGGCAAGGCCCCAGGTTCCAAGTAGTAAAAATTTAATATACAGCAAATGAATCCTTAAAACACACTAGTGCTTTCACCATAGGCTTCATCAGGTGTGATGTGTTTGAACATATCATTTTGATTTAAATCCAAGTTTAAAATCACATGACCAAAATATTTAAAATATTTAAAGAGACATATCTTAAAAAATCTTACAAATAACATGAAATGTATAGAATATATGAATATATGAAATACCATTCAAAACAAGTAGTACTTCTTACGTAATGGTCTGGATCTTAAAGTTGGTCTCAAGGGAATACAATGATTTAATCCATGTCCAGCATTAGCTTTCAATTTTATAATCCATTGAGTTTCTAACTCCTCTGTTTTTAGTCTAACATCGCCTCCCCTTTTACTTACATAGTTCTTGCCTATTACCATGAAACTAAAGCAGTGTGTAGACTCGGTCTGTACTGTGTGTTTTGTGTAGGGTTGGTCTGTACTGTGTGTTTTGTGTAGAGTCAGTCTGTACTGTGTGTTTTGTGTATAGTCGGTCTGTACTGTATGTTTTGTGTAGAGTCGGTCTGTACTGTGTGTTTTGTGTAGAGTCAGTTTGTACTGTGTGTTTTGTGTAGAGTCGGTCTGTACTGTGTGTTTTGTGTAGAGTCGGTGTGTACTGTGTGTTTTGCAGGGCATTAAACTTGCTCTTTTTGCTTATATGATATAAATGCTCTCTGATTCTGTCTTTCAACATTCTGTCAGTTTTGCCGACATAAAATTTTGTACATATTTTACACACAGCCAAATAGACTATATGCATGCTTGTGCATGTAGCCCTAATTTGTTTGTGTCTTTTGGCTTTTCCCGGTTAGGGGTCGCCACAGCGGAACTCCGGTCCACTAATGTTTGGTAGTGGATTTTTACATACTGGGTTACCAGCCCTGATGCACAACCTTCAACAAAGGCATGCCCCATTCACGTATGCCTCCACACAGAAGACACTCTAGCTGAGAATTGAATGGGACAACGTCTTACTGTGAGGTGACAACGCTACCACAGCACCACAACCACAGTATGCATGTAGCCCTAATACTAAAATTAAAAACTTCATTTGTATCTGGATGTACAAAGCTATCGCTGCTGATAATGTATGGACAATAAGAACATTTATTACATGGGTTAGTGCTACTTCGTGTTTCAGTGTCATAGTTGTCTCTGGGATTACATAAACGTCTCCTAAGAGACTTTTTGTTTCTAAAGACAAATTGTGGAACCGTATCTATAAATCTACTAATATTATCAGAATATGCAAAAGACATTCATACTTTATTTATGTCTCTTTTTCCTTGCTTTTCTCTCTTTTGTGTCATCTCAGAGAAGTAGGGTATAGCTCTAGCAGATCTTACTTTTAAAACATCCAGTGCTCCTTTCTCTATCATCTCTCTTTCATATCCCCTACTTTGGAGGTGAAGGGCAAGAGAATATTGTAAATCATACTGTAGACAATAGTGCACACAATACTGAGAACATATTTAAGAAACCTAGTATTTTTGTCCCTAAATCGAATCCTTTATTACAAGCATTTGAAGAATTATGCATTAATGATGTGTATGACCTACATTATAAACAGCAGAAAAAACAAAAAAGAAGCCATAAACAGTTTAATCTGAGCAAAACGGAATATGTTGCATTACAAGGTTTAGAAAATAACCAAGCAATTATGATTAGACCAACAGACAAGGGAGGACAAATCATGATCCTGGATAGAGAAACATGTGATGCTGCTGTGCTTTTAATGCTGAGTGACAATAAGTTTTACACTCCCATAATGAAAGCTAGGGTAGGTGAGATGATGAAAGAAGTAATTATTAGAATTAAGGAGATATATAATCATGGAATTATTGAATGGAACATTGTGTCAATATTTTATTGTTGAAAATCCCCTTATTCCCTTGATACAAGGTGTACCTAAAGTACATAAAGCTTTATTAACCCCCCATGAGACCCATAGTGGCTGGAAATAAATGGACTACTGCACCTATTTCTGCATACATCAAGAAAATATTGAGACCGATATTGACAGCAATTCTGGACAGTTCTGGAGTCGTACTTAAAGACACTGATCATTTTCTCAGGGATCTTTATGTCTATACATCACAATTAATTGAAGGTAACGAATTTCTGCTTGTCACATTAGACGTAGTCTCATTATATGCGACTATTGCGAATAACAACGTTATAGAATATGCCATGAAGTATATAAAACAGCACTCAACTTTTGAAGGAAATAAATTAGTACAAATAAGGGAACCTTTACGTTTAGTATTTGAAAATAATGTGTTTATTTTCAGAAACTCAATTTATTAGCTAACCAATGGAGTGGCCATGGGCACTCCGTGTGCCAATAGTTATGCCAATACAGTAATGGCCACATGGGAAAAAGAATATCTGTTGGGGGGTCCATTTAAAGCCAACATTCTGTTTTTTAAACAATTGTGGACGACCTGTTCCTTTTATGGGAAGGCACTTCAGATATGTTACTAGACTGTGTGGATGTGGAATACCTGAAGAGTAGCACAGACTTTTTTAACTTTTACAGTGCAATGGTCAGATATTAACATTGACTTTCTAGATATTACTGTAAATAAAGATGATAATGCCAAGCTAAGTACCAAACTCTACAGGAAAGCATGTAGGGTGAACCATCTACATAGCAGGGATAGCATGCATCCACAATACATTTTCAGAAATGTTGTTCAAAATCAATTTTATAGAGCTTCAAGGCTGAATGTTAGTAATACAGCCTTTCGAGAACAAATAAGCACCAGAGTAGTCAAATTATTGGGTAGGGAATATGAAAGAGAGATGATAGAGAAAGGAGCATTGGATGTTTTAGAAGTAAGATCTACTAGAGCTAAACCCTATTTCTCTGAGATGACACAAAAGAGAGAAAAGCAACGAAAAAGAGCATTTCTGCCCGGGCCTCCGCTGAAAACAGGCTCTGTGGAACCTAGTCGGACTTTCCCAGTCAACAAATGATAAATAAATAAATAAATAAAAAATAAAAAAAGAGACATAAATAAAGTATGAATGTCTTTTGCATATTCTGATAATATTAATCAGTATCCCAGCAGCATTAAGAAAAACTAGAATATACTCAAAACTAACACACAAGTTACTAGATTTCTAGATACGGTTCCACAATTTGTCTTTAGAAACAAAAAGCCTCTTAGGAGACGTTTATGTAATCCCAGAGACAACTATGACACTGAAACACGAGGTAGCACTAACCCACGTAATAAATGTTCTTATTGTCCATACATTAACAGCAGCAATAGCTTTGTACATCCAGATACAAATTAGGTTTTTAATTTTAGTATTAGGGCTACATGCACAGGCATGCATATAGTCTATTTGGCTGTGTTTAAAATATGTACAAAATTTTATGTTAGCAAAACTGACAGAATGTTGAAAGACAGAATCAGAAAACATTTGTATCATATAAGCAAAAAGAGCATGTTTAATGCCCTGCAAAACACACAGTACAGACAACTCTTCACAAAACACACAGTACAGACGGACTCTACACAAAACACACAGTACAGACCGACTATACACAAAACACACAGTACAGACCGACTCTACACAAAACACACAGTACAGACTGACTCTACACACTGCTTTAGTTTCATGGTACTAGGCAGGAACTATGTAAGTAAAAGGGGAGGCGATGTTAGACTAAAAACAGAAAAGTTAGAAACTCAATGGATTATAAAATTGAGAGCTAATGCTGGAAATGGATTAAATGATTGTATTCCCTTGAGACCATCTTTGAGATCCAGACCATTACGTAAGAAGTAATAGTTGTCTTGAATGGTATTTCATATAGTCTATACATTTCATGTTATTTGTAAGATTTTTTAATATATGTCTCTTTAAATATTTTAAATATTTTGGTCATGTGATTTTAAACTTGGATTTAAATCGAAATGATATGTTCAAACACATCACACCTGATGAAGCCTATGGTGAAAGCGCTAGTGTGTTTTAAGGATTCATTTTCTGTATATTAAACTTTTACTACTTGGAACCTAGAGCCTTGCCTGCGCTGGTTTTATACTTCAATTTTGTGTTTTTCTCATTGTCACAGTGTTCAGTGTGGCAGGATGGCTGTTATGTTTCCAGTGACTGCAGTTCAGAAACAACTCATTTTGTTCCATGGTCAGACAGTATGAAGAACAATAACCTGTAGATTAATTAATTATACATTTATTTTGTATACTTTTTTCTATATTTTACTCTACTCAAATGAAGGCACAGTAATACATTTTCTGTTTGAATGTGCTTATTAGCTTACTATATATTCTTTGTTTAATTATGTTCAGACAATGTCACACTAGCTCAAGGTACCCGAAACAGTGGGGTATACAAGGAAGAAATACATTTTCTGCTGAATGTTGATGGAGTTCTAAGCCTCAGGTTTCCATGCTGTATCTAATTATACCCTAATTATGTATATTTCGATTTGCAGGTTTAGTTAAGGTGAGACGCATCAACTCATCCGGACTAAACTTCACTAGGCTAAACATATAGCACAGTATAACCCACACCTAAACAGGCATTTTAAGTATATTATATAGTGGTGTGTGTTATCTTCAGGATCCCCCCCTCCCCCAAGTCAGAAAACTTTAAAAATGATTTGGCCAGGGGATTATTTATGCATATGCCATGGTTAACCCATTCTGTTCTCCTACAGTAGCCTTCCTTAACTATAACAGCTCCAAAGGTGTAACTGCCATGTTCTCTTCCTTTGCTAGATGATTATTACTAACAGAATGCAACAGTAAACATTCCTTTCATTTTGTAAAAAAGCTTTTATTTTTGCATACACCCAACAAAAAGTTAGGAAGTGATGAAATGAAAGTTACTGGCTATGGGCACTGTCCACTCCCCCATGTTTTTATAGTGTGACCAAATAATGATTACTATAAACACACTTACTGTGTTACTGCATGATATAAGACTGAGAATGCAATACTATAACTTAAAAAAATATATAATGATGCCTTGGGATAATCATTCCTCATCATTACCAGCTTCTATCTAACAGTTATTCAGTTTCCACGAGTTAGGACCTTGCAATAAGCATTACCTAGAATATTAAGTCTTGATGAACACAATTCTTGTTACTGATCCACGTGCTATATGCTGCTGTCATTTTAACAATTAGTATCACTGTTTATGTTGTTGTTTGCCTTGCTTCTGTCACATGGCCCCTTGTACATGTACAACACATGAGATATCAAAATCAAAAAGTTAGTTCTCGTCCCTCATTATCGAATTCCAATATGCATGAGTTCCTCACAGCATAACTGACACTCTGGCCATGTGTTCATACTATAAAATATGTTTGCAACTGTTCTCTTGCATTTTTGATTATACAGTCTAAAGTTAACAAAACAGTTTGTGGTTGACAGCAGACAATTAAAACAAAGCAACAAATTCAAACTATATTCCCTTCCATCAGTTACAGCTGAATGACATTGCTCTGTTTTGTCTTCAGAGTCACCAGGTGTGATAAAAATTAATGACACCATGTAACTGGCTGTGCTATATAAAGTGCTGTTTTACATGGAACTAAAGTACTGACCACTGACTGACTGCTTTACATAATTTCTGTCTTCAGACATTAGGTACTTTTGTTAAACTTCCTAATGCTGTTTGATCATTCCTGCCATATGACTCATTGCCACATTACTTTCAACCACACAAATAAACAGCTAATCACAAACATTAACAACAGTAATTTATAACCATTAATGTGCAGATTACAGCTGTGCAACAATAATATATGATTGCTTTGAGTGTCAAGGACCTAATTGTAAAATGTTGTCAGAAAATGGCTAATAACATTAGCCATAAATCTCAGTTAATGTTCAGTAATCGTAGTATCTGACCTCTGCGATATATTACTAATAGAACGCCATAAGTGACGTGACAGAGGGTATGTGCTGCCTTCATTCTTCATTCATCATGACAAGGCAATGGACTGGTGAGCATCCACTAATACATCACTAGGATTAATTGTGGTAGAGGTGTTTTAGGGTTTTAATAATCAGATTGTTTCCAAACTTCTGTGAATGAATGTGGACTGAGGAGTTACTGCAGATTAGCTATGCCATGAGGAGAATATAGCTTTATAGTCATCAGAATATTATTAAATTCATTCTGTCTGTTATTTAGCTTTGACCAGTGTATTTAGCATTTATATGATATAGGATAAAGATTCAGTAAACTATGCCCATTCTGTTGTTTCTGTTTACTGGGAATCATGCCAGAATATGGAAATTAGTCCTGTAAGAGTGTCCCAGGTTTAGCTCACATATCAAATGAGTGCCTCTTTTTTGAACTACTACATTAAAAGAAATGATGTTTCCAGACAGACCTGCTCTTCCCCTTTGTATTATTTGTTAAATACATAATGACATAACTTTGCTCTCATTACCAGAGACTTGGAGAGAAAGCTTGTCAGTGATGGTGAGGGGAGATTCTTAGTCTATCTAAACAGCAGTCATTCACCATGTCAGTATTCTCTATTAAGCTGATGTCTCTTTTCTCCATAACTAGTAAAACAGAAACTCAGTTGTGGGAGATAAAAGCTAACTAATGTAGTTCAGGTAAGGAAATATGACTCTTATTTTGTTCTGAATAAGCTTTACATTATGCAATATATGCACTACAAAATGAATAAAAAAATCCAAACATTTAAACTTTATTGCCATATGTTTGAATTTCAGTGGGGTAGTCCCATGGTTTATTTGAAAGAGTCTACAGTGTTTAATTTAATTGTGTAACTCGCCAGATTTTTACTACATCATTATTCAGAGACAACATCTTGGTTAACTCATACCTCCTGTCCCTTGACTTTACAGGACAGTAGAAATGTTATATACACAATGTCACTTTTGTCTGTTTTGTACATAAATATATGTATTTACAGACACAGATACTGCAAGAAACAATGATATAGATACTGAAACATGTATGTGGCTGTGGAGAGCAGGATACATTAACGATGGTTTTGTGCCATTCTTTGTATCACTGGCCTGGCTAAAGGCATAGTAAGTAACTACATGTTTTCTGATAGAAAAAATGTTTGGAGAGTTGGTTAGCCATCCTTTGGGACTACCAAATTACTAGCTAAATCAAGGGATACCTTCAGAATGCCTTCAGAATGAGAACATTAATAGAAATATAACAACACTGATCTGGCATCACCATGCTGAAGAGAAATGAGTGGTCTTAGATGTTATACAAATGCTCAAAACTCATACAGGTCTTTGCTCATACTGTACAAGGGTCAGACATTAGGCAATTACATTTCTTTTTCATCACGGTGTGGAGGTGGGTAAGTCAGCTCATTATAAAGCTGTTGGAACTTGGAACACGATCCAGGTTGTCTACAGAACGCATCCTGCATGCTGTACAGATACCTAGTGTGATAATCAATTCCAGTTTCATAATTTGTCATTAAACGATTAAGGAAGGTGTATGTGGATTGTTTTAAATGTAAGTACAATAGTCTTAATGAAAACACATATGCTGAGGAAAAAAAAGATGCTTGTGAGTATGGCAAGTGTCTTATTTTCAGACTGAAACACAAAGACATGTACAGTAAGAGAAGGTACAAGTAAAAAAAAGAACTAGCTTGCTTTGTGTTAAACACCAGTACATTCTGATTTTATTTTGCAGTGAGTGTGCAAATAAGCATGAAAATATAACCTCCTGAAGAGCAACTAGAAGTAATACTAACTGCAACAATGGTGGACTTCTGCTGTGATGCTATTTCACAAGCAAAATGTCCATGTGATTAAATAAATAAACCTTTAAAAGGTTGTTCACTAAGTCACTGTCTGTCGTGTAGCAGTGTTTTAGTGAAATGTACACTGTCAGTGCATACCAAAGAGTTGCCAATCACTGTCATGTCTCACTATGCACTGACCCCTTCACTCTTCAGGAAAAATAGGGAACTGTTTAAACTAGAGGCTTTGGCTGAAGGTACACCACAAACAATACTAGCTAGGCATTTGGAAATAAGTGTAAACAGCATTCTCTTGTTAAAACACTCAGTATGAATATCAGTAACCACCCTTGGTAAAGATTTCAGCATATTGCAAACCAATTTAAGATTCTCCTTCTGTTGGCATGCTACACGACTGCCCTTTAGCTTTGAGTAGTAGTTCATAGCCAACTTCTTTATTGAAGAAGCCTTTACCTGCCTGAGTCACTAAACACATCACTGGCCTTATACCCTATCAGTATAGAGTCATGTGTCATCACTGGAGAGAAGGAAAAATGTTTCTACTGTCTGTGAGACACAGCTTGTGTTATTAGTGACACTACAGATGAATCTTTCTGTACAAGGGGTATGCCTTCATGGTGCTACTGGTCTCCAGTCATTTGTCCCTTTTGCTAAAGCTTGGAGAACCCCAGATTTCCTCCATATGTAGCCTGACATTGAAGCTTCTAGAAAATATATTGTACAAATTTTCAGTAATACATTTTGACATCTTGGTTCATATGTGGTTTGGCTAAGAAACTTGTGTTTTCCAGTAGTGGCTTATTTAGTAAGGGATTTCATAAAACTGAAAAATGGCATGGCAACATATACGATAACGAAATGACAATAAAATGTAAGTATAATAAGAACAGTGTTATGTGCCGTGCAAAATATACAAGATCAACTACTAAAGGATTTCCTTGATTTATTTTGTGTAGCTTTACTTACGTCTAAACCTTCAGATGCTCAGTTTGAGCCATAACATCTTACATTTGCATAGCTACATGGCTTTTGAATTACTATTAAAATGGTTTACCTCTGAGACGATGACAGTATTTTTCTAGCTCATCATTTATCGAGAGTTAAATATCAAAAATGTCCCCTGTACCCCCTGATGTGGGGGACAAACACCCAACCCCTGAAATTATATTTACCAATTCCACAGTCACACCATAGTGAAGAAAACAGGGGGAAAAGTGCACCATTGTCTTGCACAATAGAATACATTGCAGTGAAACCCATCTCAAAGTTAAATCCTTACACTTTAGCCTCAGGACCATCAGTGCGGCAAACACCTATAGGTAATCCCATTACAATGTATGTCTGCATTGTTCCATATCTAGTCCAGGTTGCACTTTATGAAGATAGCTATGGGTTGATTTGAAAGTGTACTAGGTAGTTAAACCTTTGGCACATTCCCATTTAACATGCAGAAGCATTTATCTAAACACTCAAAGAAGTTAGTTGGGAGAAAGTATCACCTACAGACAAGAGATAAGCAGGCACTCTTGACTATTCCTTTTTGTATTAATCTAACAGTATGCCAAATTAATGTCTGGGATTCCAAGCATCTGTCAGTTCAAAGACATTCTGTTTCTAAAAATGAATTTGTTGTTGAAGATAACTTTCCTGCACTTTTAATGAAATTTATTTTATTTATTTAGCATAGTGAGTAAAGTGGTCCTTTCCAGATGCCTTTTAACCATGCCCCTGGTCACTAGGGCATAATTAAATGCTGTATGTGGTCAGTTTAGACTAGGTAAGTACATGCTTACTAAAAGTCTAAAGAGTACAGATGTGATCCACAGAACTGCAGAAGTTAGTGCAAATGGGAGTGGAATATATGCTAACTCTCCCTAACTCTGATGTAGGCCGATCTTGGAATTATTGAAGTCAAGCACTACTTGCTTTGGAGCATGGACCCTCACACTGGGCTGCACAGGAATGAAGGTTCTGCAAAATTGTGAAAACTGCAAATTAATTTTCAAAGTATTAGGACTTGTACTTCAGCTAGTGCAGGCAGCTAGTTGAGTAACATGTTTTTTAGGGGAGAGAGAGGACAGGGAAGACCTATACAGAACAAATGTATAGTTCATACAAACATTGACCACAGTTCAGAAATTAATCTTAAACCCTGCAGCCAACAAGTGAAAAAGTGAACCACTGAGTCACCATGCTGTGCTTGGTCTGAACAAATTCTTATTAAACTTTACAAAATAAAACACAAACTGATGAGTGCATACTCTCCTTACCCTGAGCTCCTAGTTAAACTGAAATTCATCTAACACATTTAACCTTTATGTACCATCAATAAATAAATAATACATTATTCAATTCTCATCCAGTAGGTTTCCCTCCATTCTGGAAATCTACTTAATTTTACATGTAAAGGTATTTATTTATATTTTAAGTGTTTTCTATTGTTCTGTTGTATGTGCTGTGTGGTCAAGTTTGCAGTGCCTTCCTGGTCACCTGCATTCAATGAATTTATTTAGTTTCACACCTGTTCTGCTCGCTCATGCTCAAGACTCAGATTTCCACTGCTTTGAACATGCTCACTGCTTCACCAATATCCTGATACATGTTGTAAATCTTTTGTACCAGCAACATACATTGGTGCACCATACTGTTAAACATTTGTACCAGAGATGTACAGTGGTGCACCACACTGTTAAACATTTGTACCAGAGATGTACAGTGGTGCACCACACTGTTAACCTTTTGTACCAGAGATGTACAGTGGTGCACCACACTGTTAAACATTTGTACCAGAGATGTACAGTGGTGCACCACACTGTTAAACATTTGTACCAGAGATGTACAGTGGTGCACTACACTGTTAAACATTTGTACCAGAGATGTACAGTGGTGCACCACACTGTTAACCTTTTGTACCAGAGATGTACAGTGGTGCACCACACTGTTAACCTTTTGCACCAGAGATGTACAGTGGTGCACCACACTGTTAAACATTTGTACCAGAGATGTACAGTGGTGCACTACACTGTTAAACATTTGTACCAGAGATGTACAGTGGTGCACCACACTGTTAACCTTTTGTACCAGAGATGTACAGTGGTGCACCACACTGTTAAACATTTGTACCAGAGATGTACAGTGGTGCACTACACTGTTAAACATTTGTACCAGAGATGTACAGTGGTGCACCACACTGTTAACCTTTTGTACCAGAGATGTACAGTGGTGCACCACACTGTTAAACTTTTGTACCAGAGATGTACAGTGGTGCACAATGCTGTTAACCTTTTGTACCAGAGATGTACAGTGGTGCATTATTTTTGGTCTTCCCATGTTGTTAACCTTTTGTACCAAAGATGTACAGTGGTGTACCATTTTTGTTCTTCCCATGTTGCTAACCTTTTGTACGAGAGATGTACAGTGGTGACCATTTTTGGTCTTCCCATGTTGTTAATGATGTGTATCAGAGATGTACAGTGGTGCACCAGTTTTGGTCTTCCCATGTTGTTAATCTTTTGTACCAGAGACGTACAGTAGTGCATCGTTTTCAGTCTTAGCATGCTGTTAACCTTTTGCACCAGAGACGTACAGTGGTGCACCATTTTTTGTCTTCCCATGTTGTTAACGATGTGTATCAGAGATGTGCAGTGGTGCACCAGTTTTGGTCTTCCCATGTTGTTAACCTTTTGCACCAGAGACGTACAGTGGTGCATCACTTTCAGTCTTCCTAGCTTTCTTAAGCTACAGGAGCCATTTTTAAAATCCCCTTGGTGTAGCTGCTTGTCTTTTGGATGGAGTGCTCATACCTATGCTTTTCCTTTTAATCTACTTTCCCTGGATCCTCGTCAAGCCAAGTTCGATCTGTTGGCCTGCAGTGGTCTTTAACAGAACTGGGCAACCTTGGGATGAGTGTTATTTTCAAAATATACAGAAACTTTTCCTTTTAATCTACTTTCCCTGGATCCCCGCCAAGACAAGTTCAATCTCTTCCCTGCAGTGCTCTTTAACAGAAACGGGCAACCTCGGGATGAGTGTTATTTTCAAAATATACACAAACTTCTCTTTTTAATCTACTCTCCCTGGATCCCCACCAAGCCAAGTTTGATCTGTTGGCCTGCAGTGCTTTTTAGCAGAACCGGGCAACCTAAGGATGAGTATTATTTTCAAAATATACAGAAAGTATGTTTTATCCTCTAGACAAAATTAATTGCTAGCCCTTGTTTAATTTCTATTTTTAAGTAAAGCACTCCATCACAGACGTTAGCTTGCTCCCTCCCCATACTGTACTTCCTTCCTAACAGCAGTCTCCCTTTGCAAGCTGTTACAACTATTTGAAAGCCCTGCTGTTCTCCCGCGGTGGTGGTGCTGCGGTAGCATTGTCACCTCACAGTTAGACGTTGCCCGTTCGATTCTCAGTTAGAGTGTCTTCTGTGTGGCGACATGCGTGAATGGGAATTTTTTCGTTGAAGGTTGTGCGTTACGTCCAGCAAGCCAGCATGTAAATATCTACTGCCAATCATTAGCGGACCGGAGTTCCGCTGTGGCGAACCCTAACCGGGAAAAGCCGAAAGAGAAAACAACTAAACCCTTTCTCCCACATACTCCTGGTTACAAGTGTGTTTTATTTCAAATGAAAGGTATGAAAATCAAGTTAGTCCAAAGTACTTACTGTTTTTCCTGATTGTTTCAGGACATTAGCTGCCCCACCCCCCACCCCCCATTCTGTACTTAAGACAACATATAAAGACAGACTATAGTTAGAACTATTTGTATGCTCTGCTGGTTTCCTACTTCTACTAAACATTTTATCTTATAAATTCTTGTCTTCCTAATTTCCACAGAACTTCATAGTAAAATTGGTTTATTTCATTTCAGTAAGAAAGATATGCAAAACAAGCAAGTCAGAGTACCTACTGCCTTTTCTTATTGTTTCCTGACAAAAGAAAGTAGGACTAACCACTCCACTGCTGTAAGTGCAAATATAGCTTAAGGCCTTTCTATATTCATTTACCTTACGTCCTCACTGAAGTAGAAGTTCTCTGTCACCAGTGATGACTAACTACTCCACTGTTGTAAGTGTAAATATAGCTTAAGGCCTTTCAATATTCATTTACCTTACGTCCTAACTGAAATAGTGGTTCTCTGTCACCAGTGATGACTAACTACTCCACTGTTGTAAGTGCAGATATAGCTTAAGGCCTTTCTGTATTCATTTACTTTTCTTCCTCACTGAAGTAGAGGTTCTCTGTCACCAGTGATGATTAACCACTCCACTGTTGTAAGTGTAAATATAGCTTAAGGCCTTTCTGTATTCATTTACCTTATGTCCTCACTGAAGTAGAGGTTCTCTGTCACCAGTGATGACTAACTACTCCACTGTTGTAAGTACAAATATAGCTTAAGGCCTTTCTATATTCATTTACCTTACGTCCTCACTGAAGTAGAGGTTCTCTGTCACCAGTGATGAATAACTACTCCACTGTTGTAAGTGCAGATATAGCTTAAGGTCTTTCTATATTCATTTACCTTACGTCCTCACTGAAGTAGAGGTTCTCTGTCACCAGTGATGACTAACTACTCCACTGTTATAAGTACAAATATAGCTTAAGGCCTTTCTATATTCATTTACCTTATGTCCTCACTGAAGTAGGGGTTCTCTGTCACCAGTGATGACTAACTACTCCACTGTTGTAACTTCAAATATAGCTTAAGGCCTGTCTATATTCATTTACCTTACTTAGTCACTGAAGTAGAGGTTCTCTGTCACCAGTGATGAATAACTACTCCACTGTTGTAAGTGCAAATATAGCTTAAGGCCTTTCTATATTAATTTACCTTACGTGCTCACTGAAGTAGAGGTTCTCTGTCACCAGTGATGACTAACTACTCCACTGTTGTAAGTGCAAATATAGCTTAAGGCCTGTCTATATTCATTTCCTTACGTCCTCACTGAAGTAGAGGTTCTCTGTCACCAGTGATGACTAACTACTCCACTGCTGTAACTGCAAATATAGCTTAAGGCCTGTCTATATTCATTTACCTTACTTAGTCACTGAAGTAGAGGTTCTCTGTCACCAGTGATGAATAACTACTCCACTGTTGTAAGTACAAATATAGCTTAAGGCCTTTCTATATTCATTTACCTTACGTCCTCACTGAAGTAGAGGTTCTCTGTCACCAGTGATTACTAACTACTCCACTGTTGTAAGTGCAAATATAGCTTAAGGCCTTTCTATATTAATTTACCTTACGTGCTCACTGAAGTAGAGGTTCTCTGTCACCAGTGATGACTAACTACTCCACTGTTGTAAGTGCAAATATAGCTTAAGGCCTGTCTATATTCATTTACCTTACTTAGTCACTGAAGTAGAGGTTCTCTGTCACCAGTGATGAATAACTACTCCACTGTTGTAAGTGCAAATATAGCTTAAGGCCTTTCTATATTAATTTACCTTACGTGCTCACTGAAGTAGAGGTTCTCTGTCACCAGTGATGACTAACTACTCCACTGTTGTAAGTGCAAATATAGCTTAAGGCCTTTCTATATTCATTTACCTTACGTCCTCACTGAAGTAGAGGTTCTCTGTCACCAGTGATGAATAACTACTCCACTGTTGTAAGTGCAGATATAGCTTAAGGCCTTTCTATATTCATTTACCTTACGTCCTCACTGAAGTAGAGGTTCTCTGTCACCAGTGATGACTAACTACTCCACTGTTATAAGTACAAATATAGCTTAAGGCCTTTCTATATTCATTTACCTTATGTCCTCACTGAAGTAGAGGTTCTCTGTCACCAGTGATGACTAACTACTCCACTGTTGTAACTTCAAATATAGCTTAAGGCCTGTCTATATTCATTTACCTTACTTAGTCACTGAAGTAGAGGTTCTCTGTCACCAGTGATGAATAACTACTCCACTGTTGTAAGTGCAAATATAGCTTAAGGCCTTTCTATATTAATTTACCTTACGTGCTCACTGAAGTAGAGGTTCTCTGTCACCAGTGATGACTAACTACTCCACTGTTGTAAGTGCAAATATAGCTTAAGGCCTGTCTATATTCATTTCCTTACATCCTCACTGAAGTAGAGGTTCTCTGTCACCAGTGATGACTAACTACTCCACTGCTGTAACTGCAAATATAGCTTAAGGCCTGTCTATATTCATTTACCTTACTTAGTCACTGAAGTAGAGGTTCTCTGTCACCAGTGACGAATAACTACTCCACTGTTGTAAGTACAAATATAGCTTAAGGCCTTTCTATATTCATTTACCTTACGTCCTCACTGAAGTAGAGGTTCTCTGTCACCAGTGATGACTAACTACTCCACTGTTGTAAGTGCAAATATAGCTTAAGGCCTTTCTATATTAATTTACCTTATGTGCTCACTGAAGTAGAGGTTCTCTGTCACCAGTGATGACTAACTACTCCACTGTTGTAAGTGCAAATATAGCTTAAGGCCTGTCTATATTCATTTACCTTACTTAGTCACTGAAGTAGAGGTTCTTTGTCACCAGTATGACCACAGTACCATTGAGACCCTGACATCCTATACTGACCCTGCTCCCCAAACTACACTCAGAGATCTCACTACCCCAATAAAAAATGATATAACTTCCTGCAATTAAACAGAATCATTTCCAATATCTTTAAGAAATCCTGAGCTAATTTGACAAAGGTCTGACTGATAGTTTTTTACACATTCAGCAGCTGCTCAGTAGGGCCCCACTCTACCTTAACCACACCCCTTCCAGCTCCTCCCCTGTCCCTCCCAACTTCTTACTTACTGACACACCTCTTCCCCTATAGTACCTTCATACACCTCAGCTTTTCCACTTTCTACACATACTCTACCTTCAAACCATGCCTTTCAAACCTCAAGCCTTACTCCTGATACCTATACTTTACTTCTTATACCTCCTCACATCCTATCACACACATCTACCCCACCCTACTTCTACCCAACAAACAGTACTCTTCATCCAAATACCAAACCTGAGACTCCTCTGCAAACCAGTCCTTCTAACCCAAACTATGCCACTCCCCTTCCTAAAATAAAATTATCTCCCTCCCTCCCAACCACATCAAAGCAGAAAAAGAATGTCTCCCCATTTAAACACTTACTCTGCTTCAAACCACTACTTCTATCAGGAGGCATCCATCCTAACCCAGGCCCCTCCCAACCAACCATAAATAATAATCCTCTTGTACAAACATCTACTAACCTTACCCCCTTAAAAAGGTAAACATCTTTCTGCTCTATCAACCTCAGGAGTGTGGTAAACAAAGTTCAGGACTTCCATGCCTGGTTAGCTAACTATACCCCTGACATAGTCACCCTAACTGAAACCTGGCGGAAACCATATAATAAAGATAGTGAAATTACCCCACCTGGCTTTAACATTCTAAGACTTGATAGACAAAAGAAAAGAGGAGAAGGGGTAGCCATACTCTTCTTTGACCACCTCTTAATAACTACCCCAAACCTCCCTCTACCCACTTTCTCTACAGCTGAACTCCTACTTACCAAATTAAACTTAACAACTTTACCACCATAAGTGTAGCAATCTACACCCTTCCGGTGATAATCTTAGTATACTGGAGAACATCCTACACCACCTGTCACAGACCATCCTTAATGAAACCATAATCTACATCCCCCCCGGTGATAATCTTAGTATACTGGAGAACACCCTACACCACCTCTTACAGACCATCCTTAATGAAACCATAATCTACACCCCCCCCGGTGATAATCTTAGTATACTGGAGAACATCCTACACCATCTCTCACAGACCATCCTTAATGAAACCATAATCTTCACCCCCCCCGGTGATAATCTTAGTATACTGGAGAACATCCTACACCACCTCTCACAGACCATCCTTAATGAAACCATAATCTACATCCCCCCTGGTGATAATCTTAGTATACTGGAGAACACCCTACACCACCTCTCACAGACCATCCTTAATGAAACCATAATCTACACCCCCCCGGTGATAATCTTAGTATACTGGAGAACACCCTACACCACCTCTCACAGACCATCCTTAATGAAACCATAATCTACATCCCCCCTGGTGATAATTTTAGTATACTGGAGAACACCCTACACCACCTCTCACAGACCATCCTTAATGAAACCATAATCTACATCCCCCTGGTGATAATCTTAGTATACTGGAGAACACCCTACACCACCTCTCACAGACCATCCTTAATGAAACCATAATCTACATCCCCCCTGGTGATAATCTTAGTATACTGGAGAACACCCTACACCACTTCTCACAGACCATCCTTAATGAAACCATAATCTACACCCCCTGGTGATAATCTTAGTATACTGGAGAACATCCTACACCACTTCTCACAGACCATCTTTAATGAAACCATAATCTATATCCGCCCTGATGATAATCTTAGTGTACTGGAGAACATCCTATACCACCCCTCACAGTCCATCCATAATGAAACCATAATAAACCCAAATAAACCATAATAAACCCAAATAAACCCAAATAAACCATACCAGAGGTATACCCCTCATTGTTAAGATCTGACCATAAATTAATCATTATGGACATCCATATCCCGTCCCCACCCCCAGCAAAGGAAACCACGGTCAAAAACTTCTCAAAAGCAAACTTCCCACTTCTCAAAACCAAGGTGGAATCCTTCAAAGCCCCAGGGCCAATGGAAAATATGGCCCAAACTGCAGAATCCTTTACAAACGCATTCTATGGATACCTACAGGAATGCATGGATCATGCTATCCCAAATAAAACCAAGACACACTCCTCCAAAGGCAGGAGACCTGTCTGGTGGACCCCAGCCATAAATAAGCTGTACAACAGAAGGAGGAAGCTACTACATGATAGAGGAAAATCCCTGAAAGGGAAGGCAACTCTGATCAGTACTAGCAAGAAACTACGATCCCTCATAAAATCATCTAAGGCTAGCTTCAAAAGAAAAATTGCACAAGATGCTAAAGATAATCACAAGGCTTTCTTTACTTATGTCAGAAACCTGGGTGGAAACTCCCAGATATGCTCTGAGTTAGTGCAAAATGACAAAACATACACTGAACCCACAGACATTGCCAACATCCTGGCAGATAGGTTCAGTGCAAACTCCCCCCTCCCCCCCATGAGAAAATGACTATCCCAACAGAGAGTAGCCTCCCTGACATCACAGATGCACAGGTGAGAGCTGCCCTCTCCAAAGCAAAAAAACACAGCATCAATGGGACTGGACGGTGTCCCAGGCTGCGTTTTACATGAGCACCAAGAAGAACTGAAACCTCACTTAAAATCACTGTTCAGTCTCAGCCTTACAACAGGATATGTACCCAAAGAATAGTGTACAGCAACAGTGGTCCCACTCCATAAAGGTGGTGCCACAACAGACCCCGGAAACTATCGCCCTATAAGCCTAACTAGCCTGGTCTGCAAAGCTATGGAGTGTATCATCATGGAACTCATAAACAAAGATATTGGGAACCTCCAAACACTGGATCCTACCCAATTTGGCTTTGTTAAGGGCAGATCTTGCCTCTAGAACCTGGTCAATTTCTTTGAAACAGTCACCAAGGCCATAGACGAAGGGAAGGTAGTCCACACAGCCTACCAGCCTACCTTGACCTTGCAAAAGCCTTCGACACAATACCCCACTTGGACATCATAAATAAGCTCACCAGCTTAAATATCAACCCCCTATGTCACAAGATGGGTTGCAAACTGGCTTAGGGATAGAACCCACATGGTCAGAATTGCAGGTGCCATGTGAGACTCTAAACCAGTTACAAGTGGCATCCCACAAGGCTCAGTCCTGGGACCTCTCTTGTTCAGTATATATTTCTCTGAGGTACAGGCTAACACAGGAGGACTATGGCTGACAAAGTTTGCAGATGACTGCAAACTGGGGGCCAAAATCGACTCACCGGCTGACACAAGCATCCTCCAAAAAGGTCTTACAGAGATGGATAACTGGTGCCAGAGCCATGGCCTAAAGCTAAATGCCAAAAAGTGCATAGCCATCCCCTTTGGGAAAAACATAGTGCCCACAAATTACCACATAGGTGGTAATCCATTAAGTATGGAAGAGGTAATTAGGGATTTGGGGACCCAAGTAGATTGCAATCTCTCCTTTGACAATCACATTGCCAAAGTGGTTAGAAAGACATTCTATATAGCCCACCTTATCATGAAGGGGTTCACATCTAGATCAAGAGAGGACATTGTGCCCCTCTACTCATCACTCATCAGGCCCATAATTGAATACAATGCCCCATTTGGGATGTACCTTACCCGACATCTGCTACAACTAGAAAGACCCCAAAAGTACCTCACCAAGAGGATCAAGGGACTCAAACAAATGCCCTATGCAGTTAGGCTAAAGAAACTCCAGCTCTACTCAGTTGCTTACCGCCTACTCAGAGGCGATCTGTGCCTGACGTATAAAGCCATGTCCAACTCAGAATTAATGGACATGCTTCACCTCAAGAAATCCAAATCCATCAGAACTACACGCTCCAGTGACTTAAACCTCAGCACAAAAATAAATAGAACATGCTGGAGGGACAGATTCATATCCCAGAGGCTCCCCTCACTCTGGAACAAAATCCCAATCCATGTCAGACAAAGCCCCTCAATGACCCTCTTCAAGAAGAATCTTGACGGTTGTATGGGAGATCATAAATTTACCCCTGGGATCTCTTCTGTGTCACTGCTAGACAGAGGCACGGTAAACTAACCTTAAACGAGCTATCTTCTGTGACCTACTATACAGAGGCACAGTCAACTAATCTAAGAAGGGTGGTGAAAGCCAAACACACTCTGGCTAGGCTTGTAAATGCCTTAGGGCAGATAGCTTAGTATCAGCCTATGAACCTATGAACCTATGAGCCATAATCTACACCCCCCCCCCTCGGTGATAATCTTAGTATACTGGAGAATATCCTACACCACCTCTCACAGACCATCCTTAATGAAACCATCATTCTAGGGGATGTAAACATGGATTGGCTTACAATTCAAACTCCCCATACTACCTCTTGTATCAACCTACATGGATTTGAGCAACTAATCATTTTCCCTACCTATATTAGCAAGTCACACCTGCCACAGTCTATCCTGGACTGGATTTTGGTGTCTCATCCCCCAAATTACCACAACCCTCACACTCTACCAAATTTCCTTAGTGACCACTGCCCTATCATAGTAAAATAGACACACTCCCCATTTCACCAGACCTTACAGGTTTATCACCTCCTGCAAAACCTCATCCTTTAGTCCAGACTCTTTTATAGACCAGCTCTCTAATATTAACTGGTCCCATCTCACTACACTCCCCTTAGATGAAGCTGTCCACTCTTTCAACTCTACCTTTCTAAACATCCTCAACTCCCTAGCTCCCCTCCGTACTAGAAAACACCGCTCCTTGGCTGACCAAACATACTAGAGCCTTGATGAAAAGGCGTGACAAGATATGGAAATTGTGGACCAAAACTAAGACCCCTTCTCTCCTACAGACTTACAAAGAACTTAGAAATCAAATACAAAAAAATATCAACAAAGACAGGATCAACTTCTATGCAAACCCTCCCACTACCCTAAAATCTGAACCAAAAAAATTCTTTAACTCAATCAATCATATACTGCATTCAGGAAACCCTTCCCCTCCCAACCCATGCCCAAATAAAACCTTTGAAGAAACTGCCACTGAATTTAACAATCATTTTATTAATTCAATAACTACCATAATTAATGACCTCCCCACTAGTAAAAATACTAAAATCCCCACTTTCTCATCTTCCCCTCCTTCTCCTTCTAACTCTTTCTCTCTTACATCTGTCTCAACTAAATACATTAAATCTCTACTCTCTAAACTCAAACCCTGCTCCACCTCAGCTGATAACCTACACTTTTACTTCCTACATATAGCTGCTGAATCCCTAGCCTATCCAGTATCCATCATGACCAACCAATCTATCTCTAAATCATACGTTCCATCAATATGGAAAACTTTCTACACATTACCCATACATAAAGGAGGTAATGCTTCTGATATATCAAACTTCAGACCAATTGCTATACTGTCGCCCCTCTCCAAGATTCTTGAGAAATGCGTTCATAATCAGATAATGCAATACCTTCTCCAACAGAACCTTCTAACACACACACAACATGGATTTTTGTCCCAAACACAGCACTACAACTGCACTAATATCCTTCATTAATACTGCATCACTGGCCTGTGACAATAATAAACTAGTCTCATGTCTGTTCCTCGACCTGTACAAAGCCTTTGACACTGCCTCCCATCCCCTCCTCCTAGACAAACTCTCTTACCTAAGATTCTCTTCTCCCACCATATACTGTTTTTTCAGCTATTTCTCTAACCACCAGCAAGCTGCCAAATGTCACTCTGCTGCCCCTCCCCTAAGCATCCCAATGGGTGTCCCCCAAGGATGCATACTGGGGCCACTGTTCTTCAATATTTTCACCAACCTACTTTACACTTCCTGTCCCAACTCCACACTTGTACAATATGCTGATGGTTCTACAGTCATCACCATTGCTGATAATCCATCTGATCTCCACTCTACTACCCAAGCATCATTCAACACCATAGAGACATGGCTTTGTGACAACAAATTAATTCTCAACCCTAAGAAAACTAAGCTCCTACTCTTCCTCCCAAAAACCTCACCAATCTCAAAACAACATTTGCCATCCTATCTAGCAATAACACTGTCATGACCTCTGACCCTAGCACTAAACTGCTAGGAGTCATAATAGATGATCAGCTTAAATTTGACCTCCAAATCACCATCTCTATCAAAAAGACTCACCAGAAACTCGGACTCCTTTACCGAAACAAAAGACATTTAACCACCTCAGCCAGAATAACTCTCTCCCATGCATTCCTTCTTCCCACCCTCCTTTATAGCTCTCAGTTATACACAAATCTTAACACCACACTCATAACCAGACTTGAAATTATGTATAATAAAGTTGCCAGATTTGCTACAAACCAAACCTACAAGTCACACCATTGCCTATCTCTTAAACAATTGCAGTGGCTCGGATTCCCTCATTTGCTGCTAGTACAGCAACTGTTAATTATCCACTCCATCCTCTGTCTACCATCTTTCTGCCCTAGCCTTCAATCAATTATAACTAAATATTCCCCAACCAGGACACTACGTAACTCAGACCAAGACTTCCTACAGATATATAAACCCAAAACCAAATCAGGGTGTTTACTCTCTAACTACAACTCAGAACCAACTACCCCTAGAAATTAGGTCCCTTGACCAAACAAAACATTTTAAACTAGCCACTCGGGAATACCTAATAACTAAACGGTCCTGCCATTGTAGTCATCCTCCCTGAAACTACCTAAACCTAGCTTGTCCCTCATCCCTCCTTTCTTTTCCACTGTCTGCCTTAATATCCATCTACCTCTCTGTCTCGTTGCTTGACCTCTACATTACCTTACTGCTCCATCTGTACCTATACATTACCTTGCTACTCCATCTGTGCTTCTACATGACCTTACTACTCCATCTGTACCTCTACATGACCTTACTACTCCATCTGTACCTCTACATGACCTTACTACTCCATCTGTACCTCTACATGACCTTACTACTCCATCTGTACCTCTACATGACCTTACTACTCCATCTGTACCTCTACATGACCTTACTACTCCATCTGTACCTCTACATGACCTTACTACTCCATCTGTACCTCTACATTACCTTACTACTCCATCTGTACCTCTACATTACCTTACTACTCCATCTGTACCTCTACATGACCTTACTACTCCATCTGTACCTCTACATGACCTTACTACTCCATCTGTACCTCTACATTAACTTACTACTCCATCTATACCTCTACATTACCTTACTACTCCATCTGTGCTTCTACATTACCTTACTACTCCATCTGTACCTCTACATGACCTTACTACTCCATCTGTGCTTCTACATTACCTTACTACTCCATCTGTACCTCTACATGACCTTACTACTCCATCTATACCTCTACATTACCTTACTACTCCATCTGTACCTCTACATTACCTTACTACTCCATCTGTACCTCTGCATGACCTTACTACTCCATCTGTACCTATACATTACCTTACTACTCCATCTATACCTCTACATTACCTTACTACTCTATCCATACCTCTACATGACCTTACTACTCCATCTGTACCTCTACATGACCTTACTACTCCATCTGTACCTCTACATGACCTTACTACTCCATCTGTACTTCTACATTACCTTACTACTCCATCTGTACCTCTACATGACCTTACTACTCCATCTATACCTCTACATTACCTTACTACTCCATCTGTACCTCTACATTACCTTACTACTCCATCTGTACCTCTACATGACCTTACTACTCCATCTATACCTCTACATTACCTTACTACTCCATCTATACCTCTACATGACCTTACTACTCTATCCGTACCTCTACATGACCTTACTACTCCATCTGTACCTCTACATGACCTTACTACTCCATCTATACCTATACTGTATGTAACTACTTAGAAGTAATGAACACTGTTTTCCTTACATTGACATTGTACCTAAGTTTTTGTTATAAAAATACTGACATTGTACTCTACTGCTTTTCTGTATGATTTGTTGTAAATGCTTTTTGCAGTTTGATCTCTAACATTGTACCCAACTGTTTTTTGTAAAAATTGTATTGTAAAATGTTATTTCTCTAATTGTTTTAGCTGCCACTGCAATTTTCTTGCTGAATGTAGGTAAAATGTTAATACTGATTGCGGAGCTTTCCTCCTCGGGTCTCCACTGAAAACGAGCTAATGCTCAGCTGGACTAACCCGGTTAACAAACGTAAAACAAATAAATAAATACATGTATTAACCTTTTGCACCAGAGACATACAGTGGTATACCATTGTCAGTCTTACCATGCTGTTAACCTTTTGCACCAGGGACGTACAATGGTGCACCATTTTTGGTCTTCCACTGCTGTGCTGTTTCTCCAACTGTTCTTGTGCTGTTTGCAGTTTATCCATTTCAGCTTCATATACCTGATCACATATGCTACTTTTTCTTTATTATTTCAACCTTCATGCTGAGATACCTGCTGTTTTTGCACCAAGGCTACTTTGACTGTTTTGGTTTCTCTACTGCTGAGGTCATAACTGAGTTTATACTTCTTCAGGATGCCTGTTTTTCCCTATGACATTTGTAATAATACTCAGATAATCTACCAGTAAACTTTTATTGTGAGAGTTTTTATCAGCTATATTTTAGGCTTACGGTACTTTTTCACAGTGCATCCAACAAATGACTAAATGACTAGCCCTATCCAGCACGTGACATGCAACATATATGTCACACAGAGCTCATCATTTCAAAGCTTCTGTTTTTTTCCATTTCAAATTTAGTTGATATTTTTACTTTAATATATTCAGACATACTTGTAATCAGTATTTATGAAGCTAACACAGATGAAGGTTTAAAATCAGCAACAAATCACCTAAAGATGTGTGTGTGTGTGTGCGTGTGTGCGTGTGTGTGTGTGTGTGTGTGTGTGTGTGTGTGTGTGTGTGTGTGTGTGCGCGTGTGTGTGTGCATGCGTGCATGTGTGTGTCTGTCTGTCTGTGTTTTGTTCAGTGGTGCTGTTAAGGAAAGGATGTTTAGCATCCTATTATGTAGGGCTGGGGTTAGGGACAGAAGCAGAGGTAAGGTTAGGGTTAAGTAAAGGTGGGCTGCCTAAATTATTGATATTCAGAAAATTAGCCCTGCAAGGTCACAGCTTGCCTTGTACTGGAGGTTGAACTCAGAATTTTCTGACACTTCCTCTTTTTATGTGAGCTTGGAGTTTTATTTATTCCTTTGTACCCCAGTCCTTTTAATCCCCCTCTACACAATCTCTCTCTCTCACACACACACACACACACACACACACACACACATACACACACACACACACACACACACACACACACACACACACACACACACACACACACACACACACACACACACACACACATATTTCAGGGATGAGGAGGTTTGGCTCCATACCAATGCATACAAGGCCCCCCTTCAAAAAATGTTTTGACCCCTTTGGAATATCACTGTTTTAAAAGTAATCTCCCAATGTTTTAGATGTTCTGGGGTCAAATAATCACATCAGTCAAATGAGAGGTGATCATCATATTAAACTCCACACAAGACGTAGAGTGGAGGTGAGACAGAAGGTAAACTGTTAAAATTATATGAAGGACAGACTAGGTACTGCCACTGTCTACATCTGCCAATAGGTACATGTTATATTAAGCAATGGATTACTGCCTATCAGTAATCACAAAAAAGTTACTTCTGGAGATTTAATGTACTAAAAAATAGAACAGAACTACATTTCATGTTAAACTCAGTTACTGGCAATATCAGCTAGGAATAACACTTATTTAAAGATAATAAGTGTAGAATAACAGGTGTGTTGTATCTTTAAGAAGCATTTCCAAGATTTGTGTGTGCATGTAAATACAAAGCATGTGTTAGCTTCAGGGCCATTTTGAAGGTGCAGCCAGAATGTTAACATCCATGTGCACGATAGGTAATGTGTTTATAAGTTAAAGTTACTTAACCTCATTTATGATGTGTTTGCATGTAATAAAGCTGTTTGAACAAGAATCCATGATGTTTGCCTGTTTTATCCTGACCTGGTGACTGACATGGTGTCAGAACCAGCATGGCAAGGACTATTATTCATAGCCACAAGGTGCAGAGGTAATGGCGAAGGCAACCTAAATGGACCGAGAGCAAAAAAACAAGGGACAGAAACAAGTTAAAGGTAAATAGAACACACAGTTTCATAGTTTCATAGTTTAGTACTAGGCTATCTGCCCTGGAGCATTTGTAAGCCTAGCCATAGTGATGTGGCTTTCGCCACCCCATGAAATGGTACAAAAATGCACAGAATAGATTTAGAATAATGTGCCTCTGTCTAGTAGTGACACAGTGAAGGTCCCCTTATATAATATAATTAGTTTACTGTGCTCCTGTCTAATAGTGACACAGATGTGACCCCTGGGGTAAACTTACAATCTCCCATCCACTCATCAAGATTTCTCTTGAAGAGAGTCAGTGAGGGGCTCTGCCAAACATGAACTGGGATCTTGTTCCAGAGCATGGGAAGCCTCTGGGTTATGAATCTATCCCTCCAGCATGTCCTATTCATACTTGTGCCGAGGTTTAAGTCTTTAGCTCTCGTGGTTCTGATGGATTTGGATTTTTTGAGGTGGAGCATGTCCATCAGTTCCTGACTGGACATGGCCTTGTACGTCAGGCAGAGATCACCTCTGAGCAGGCGGTATGCTACTGAATAGAGCTGGAGTTTCTTTAGTCTGGCAGAATAAGACATATGTTGGAGACCCTTGATCCTCTTGGTGAGGTACTTTTGTGGTCTCTCCAGCTGTTGCAAATGCCGGGTGAGGTACATACCAAATGGGGCATTGTACTCAATCATGGGTCTGATGAGGGAGGAGTATAGGGGTACAATGACATCCTTGGATCTGGATGTGAATCCCTTCATGATAAGGTGTGCAAGGTAGAATGTTTTTCTAACCACTTTGGCAACGTGGGTGTCAAATGAGAGGTCGCTGTCGACTTGGGTCCCTAGGTCTCTGATTACTTTTTCCATACTCAGTGGGTTGCTGTCTATGTCATAATTTGTGGGTACTTTGTTTTTCCCAAAGGGGATGACTATACATTTTTTGGCATTTAGTTTAAGGCCATGACTCCGGAACCAGTTGTCCGTTTCTGTGAGGCCTTTTTGTAGGATGTATGTGTCCGCTGGTGTATCGACTATGGCGCCTAGTTTGCAGTCATCTGTGAACTTTGTCAGCCACAACCCTCCCATGTTTGCTTTAACATCTGAAAAATAAATGCCGAACAAGAGGGGTCCCAGGACAGATCCCTGTGGGACACCTCTTGTGACTGGCTTGGAGTCTGACATTGCTCCAGTGATTTTAACTTTATGGGTTCTGTCCTTTAGCCAGTTTGCAGCCCATCTAGTGACATAAGGGTTTACATTTAAGCTGTTGAGCTTATCTATGATGCCTGAGTGGGGTATTGTGTCAAAGGCCTTAGCCAAGTCCAGGTAGGCTGTATGGACTGCTTTGCCCTCATCAATGGCTCTAGTGACTGTTTCGAAAAAGTCAACCAGGTTCAAAAGGCAGGATCTGCCCTTTACAAAGCTGAACTGGGTGGGGTCAAGTGTCTGTAGGTCCCCAATGTCTCTGTTTATGAGTTCCATAATGATTCTTTCCATAGCATTGCAGACCAGGCTGGTTAAGCTTATGGGGCGGTAGTTCCCAGGGTCTGTAGAGGTACCCCCTTTGTGGAGTGGGACCACTGTTGCTGTACGCCAGTGTTCAGGTACATATCCTGTAGTAAGGCTAAGGTTAAATAGCATTTTTATGTGCAGATTTAGCTCCTCTTGGAGTTCACGTAGCACACAACCCAGGATACAGTCAGGTCCCATTGATGCTGTATTTTTAGCTTTGCTGAGGGCGGCTCTCACCTGGACATCTGAGATGACAGGGAGATTGCATTCAGCTGGGATAAGTATTTCTTCTTTTGGGGGTGAGGGAGGGGAGAAATTTGCACTGAACCTGTCAGCCAGAATGCTGGCAATATCTGTGGGTTCAGTGTATTTTTTGTTGTTGTGAACTAACTCTGAGCATATCTGAGGGTTTCTGCCCAGGTTTCTAACATAGCTGAAGAAGGATTTGTGTTTATCTTTAGTGTCCTTAGCGATTTTTCTCTCAAAGTTGGCCTTGGATGTTTTTATGAGAGAACATAGTTTTCTGCTAGTGTTGATCAGAGATGTCTTCCCTTTATGGGATGTTGCTCTGTCATGCAGTAGCTTCCTTCTTTTGTTATACAATTTGTTAATGGCTGAGGTCCACCAGCCAGGACGCTTGCCTTTGGTGGAGAGGGGCTTGGATTTATTTGGGATTGCATGATCCATGCATTCTTGGAGATGTCCATAGAAAGCATTTGTGAAGGATTCAGCATTGTGGGATGTGGTATCCACTGGCCCAGTGAGCTTAAAGGATACCATCTCAGTCTTAAGAAGAGTGAAGTCTGCTTTTGAGAAGTTTTTCACTGTGGTCTTTTGTGCTGGGGGTGGAGGTGGGATATGTATATCCAGGGTGATTAGTTTGTGGTCAGATCTCACTATTGAGGGGTATACCTCCGGTGTGGAGCATTTTGTCCCCATGTTTGTGATGATCAGGTCTAGTATATTATCTCCCCTAGTGAGAGAGGTGACTAGTTGTTCCAGTGCATTTGAATTTATGAATTCCAGGAACCTTTGGGCTAGGGTGTTAGGGCTAGAATAATGTACCCAATCTATGTTAGGGTAGTTGAAGTCTCCCAGTATGATGCTATTTTGTGATACATTCATATCCTCCAATGTCTTCAGGAAGGCTGAGTGAGGTTCCTGAGATTGGGAGGGTGGTCTGTAACATGCTACCAGTTGTATAGCAGTTTTGCCTATGGTTAGTTGCACCTGTATGGTCTCTGATGCTTCATGTGTTGCTACTAACCTGGAGGTGTGGGTGTCCTTGATGAATATGGACACTCCCCCTCCCTTTGTGGTTCGGCCCGGGTTTTGGGGCCAAAAAGCATGATACGAGGTATAGCCTGGTAGTGCTGGGGTGCTCTCAGGAGCCTTGAACCAGGTTTCAGTTACTGCACAGACATCGATGTTCTCCATACTGAGGAGTGCTTCGAGAGCCTGCATCTTGAGATTTAGACTTCTGGCGTTGAGCAGCATTACCCTTAGTTTCTTTCCATTTTTGTTTTCTAAGGAGGTGGGTTTGTCTTTTAAGCCTTGCCTAAAAAAGGCACTATGGGGGTGGCAAGAGCCTTAGCCAATATCCGGAAGCCCAGTGGGGACAGGTGCAAGCCGTCCCTTGCGAAGCAGTGTGGCTTGTCCAACATGTCATCCCAGGCAGACAGACATTGGATCCCCTTAGAATGACACCAGTACTTGAGCCAATTATTAAAGCTGATCATCTTGTCTTTGTATTGTGGCATCATTCTTGGTGAGGGCAAGATGCTGCTCAGGGTCAGGGTCATACCAGCCTGGGCTACATAATCAGAGAGCTCCTCTATGTCTCTTTTCATGTAGTCCAGGGAGGTATGTTTCAGGTCATTCACGCCAGCATGGACAATGACGGAGTCATATTTGTACTTGCTTTGGAGTGGCCTGAGTGCATGTGTTATGTGGTGGATCCTAGCTCCCGATAGGCAGCTCACAGTCACCCTCTCCTTGTTCAGCCTGGTAAGCAGGACATCAGTGTGTCTGACTATAGAGTCTCCTATTACTAGTGTATCAGACATGGTGTTTGGCCTTAAGGGCTGTGATTGATCGGCACACTGATTTATTGAAGTATGTGTTGCATGTGTTTTGTTTTGAGGTGGTGGATTTTTGGATGTCTGCTTTGGGAGCCTCTGTTGTTTTGGTAAGTTCTTTATTAGAGCCTCTGAGTATGTCATTGTGTTTTTATGTGTTTGGTTTGCAGTTGTGGTAGGTCTATGTGGGACTGGGTTTGTTGTGTGTGCGGTTACCATCTCCTCCTGTCTGGTCATGCCAGCCCTGAGTTGAGAGAGTTCAGCCTCCAGTTTGGCTATATAGTTGCATCTCTCACATGTATTTGTGTTTGTTGGGAGGAGGAGAGGGTTGTCTGTGTACATGAGACAATTGTAGCATTGTCTCAAGATACCCAGATTAACCAGCTGAACTGGAGAGGACGCCGGTAATCTACCACTCGACATGCTAGAACAGTATAAGGGAGTGCTGTGCCTTTAAGGGAAGTGGATATTCACATGGGTGGTAGGTGGATGTAGTGCTTACTTAGTATGAGGGTGCTTACTTAGTAGAGAAGTTTTGAGAACAAGTGCTAGGCTTATAATATAGCGAGTAGTCTGATTATACTAAGAGTAGAGCTTCCTTAAGGGAAAATTTGAAGAGCAGACTTGGCGGAGCCAGAAGAAGTTTAACCTTGTTTAACCGGCGCTGCGGTATGCGCACAAATGCGCAAAGCCGTGCAAACGCGGATTTTAAACAGGGAACTTCAAAAGAGTTAGAAATGGTCCAAAACAACCAATTACTACAGCTCTTGTGCTGAAGTCACTTCCTACAGGGACAGGTAGGCTGCTCAAGGCTCCCCACTCCCACTGGTGAGCAAAGAAACTTCCTTCTAGCCAAGTAAGGTAATGGACAATACAGGAACTACACCACAGCCCAGAATACAGCAAGCCTGTAAACTGGTCTAAACTAGTCGAGGAGGGGCGGGAAGACAAGGATTATTTTTTTGTTTTTTTTGTTTTTAGATAGAAACACACAGAAAATGCATAAACAGTAATACATCAGTTACACAGGCTAGCACACTTTAGTGGGCAGCCTCAACAGTTAAATTAAACAAACAAACAAACTTTCGATCAAATTTGACTAAAATGTAACTTTAAGTGCAGATATTAAATAATGCAGCAAACATCTAAAAAAACAGTTTAAGCTTGTTTAGGGTAAGCTAGAGAAGGTATTTCAAGTAAGAAAACAGCAAAGATACTTAAATCCAGAAAGTAGTCGCTTTTCTAAGTTCTCTGTAGCTAGAACCACTCCAAAGGACCACAAGGAGCTTGTCTGAGTAGTATAGCCAGAAAAAAATGCCCAGAGGCGGATTTTAAACAGGGAACTTCAAAAGAGCTAGAAATGGTCCAAAACAACCAATTACTACAGCTCTTGTGCTGAGGTCACTTCCTACAGGGACAGGTAGGTTGCTCAAGGCTCCCCACTCCCACTGGTGAGCAAAGAAACTTCCTTCTATCCAAGTAAGGTAATGGACAACACAGGAACTACACCACAGCCCAGAATACAGCAAGCCTGTAAACTGGTCTAAACTGGTTGAGGAGAGGCGGAAAAACAAGGATTTTTTTTTTGTTTTTTTGTTTTTAGATAGAAACACACAGAAAATGCAGAAACAGTAATAAATCAGTTACACAGGCTAGCACACTTTAGTGGGCAGCCTCAACAGTTAAATTAAACAAACACACAAACAAACTTTCGATCAAATTCGACTAAAATGTAACTTTAAGTGCAGATATTAAATAATGCAGCAAACAGCTAAAAAACAGTTTAAGCTTGTTTAGGGTAAGCTAGAGAAGGTATTTCAAGTAAAAAAACAGCAAAGATACTTAAATCCAGAAAGTAGTCGCTTTTCTGAGTTCTCTGTAGCTAGGACCACTCTGCAGGACCACGAGGAGCTTGTCTTGATTTATTTATTAAAAGAGGTTAAACGGAGCATTACAAGGGCACAGGATGTATTGTTAAGCAAACAAATAGCACAGAAATGTTTATTAAGCAAATGAGAAATATAAAAGAGCTCATTAACGAGACAAAATGTTTGAAGCCGAGTTATTTGATAAAGCGAGCATTACAAAAGTATATAAAGGGTTCAGAACTACCTCAGAATTGTAAAATGAGCACATTTAAAGTAAGATGAGCATATTTAGAGTTAAAATGAGCACAAGAAAGTACAATGCACATAAAAAGAGATTAAATGAGCAAAACAAATACAACAAAAGGGCATAAAAGGCACATTAAGAGATTCAATGAGCAATACGACTATAATAGAAAGGGCAGAATAAGGGCACATTGAATATAAATAAAGCAAAGGTGACTACAAGTGTTTTGGCAAATTACTGTGTTTTGGCACAAATTTCTACTTTGTATTGATTGAAACTTTGAATAGCATAACTAGAGTTCGAAGTATCTCAAAGTGTGTAAAAGTGCTACAGTGTGTGCTTATTGCTGTGCATTTATTTTGAAGAGTTTATTGTGTGCAAAGTGCAACTATTTCATGAAGTGCAGTAAAGTGCAGCCATTTTGAAAAGTTTATTGTGCTTGGGTATGTCTGTTCACAGAGTGTTGCCATGGGTTTATATCATAACGTCGAAGCCTCACAATTTCAAACATTATTACATCGAATTCGAAACCTCGAACACTGACAATATCGAAGTTGCAGAACATCAAATTATTTCCCAGGGCAAGAATTTGGTGGGCCGTTTCCATGGCTTCGCTATTTCCTCCACTGTGGTACAATCTTGGAGTTGGTATATTTAAGTGGGGGTGTGTGGGGGGTGAAGACCCCCACATTAGAAATAGTTTTTGGTGTGCTTGTGTTGTGTGTGTGTTTCTTGGAACAGCTGTTCTGAGCTTTCAATGTTATCACATTTCGATCTTCCAAGCTCGAGCTTATGGTGTTCTATGTTTTGGAAGTTTGATTATGTGATATAAACCCGTCACCATTACAGTGTGTCTCTTGCACTGTACAGAGTTGTTTGGCAAAGTCCAGCCATTTTGGAGAAATTCCAGTGTGCTGTGTACTGTTTTTTTGCAAAGTGCAGTTATTTTGAGATGTTTCTCACTCTGAGCATCTCTTACCCAATACATTTGCAAATTGCAATTACTTTGAAACAGTTTATTCGTAAAGTGCCAGAATACTTCAAGATAGTTTATTCGCAAGGTGCAATTACTTTGAAGTGTTTCTTGCCCTCGGCTTCTATTGCTCAGTTTATTTCCACTGTACAGTTGCTCTAAATGTTTTTTAAAATAATGATAAATGACTTTGACAGTAAAATGTTGATAAGTGGCTTTGGCATTAAAGCGATTACAAGATAAAGGCTCTTACACTAAAATAATGATGATAAATGACTTCAGCATTAAAGCCTTTGCAAGATTAAGGACTTGTATAGTAAAATAATTTCAAGGCAAGTGGGTATTATAGTAAAGAGATTTCAAAGTGTTACAGTACCCAGGAAACTTATTTCATGAAATTCAGTTAGGCTCGTTATGTTGTTAGAAGTACTGGCATAAAATTCAAGGACATGTATACATGTATGTACAAGTGTGTGCTCATGCATATTTGCAAGAGTTTTCATTGAGATATGTCAATATGGCGGATGGATTTCACAAGCCACAGCCACTTGTGCTTGATCAGAATATTGCAGAGAATTGAAGAATATTCGAGCAAGAATATGATATATTTATACAAGCAGCGTATTCTGATAAAGATGCACATACCAGGGCATTCATTTAGCTGAATCTAGCAGGGTCAGAGGCCATTGAAAGGGGATGTTCATTTGTCTATGCACCAACAGTGTATGAAGGTGAGGGAGAAGCTCATCATGTTGTTGTGCAGGCTGAACCAAGGGAAGACCTGGAGTGTTTAAAGCGCAAATTCAGAGAAATGTGTAACCCCCTAGACTAATGTTACACTAGAGAGGCATTTGTTTTACACGAGAGATCAAAAGCAAGGGGAAACTTTTGCAGCTTATATTACTGACCTGAGAAACAAAGCTAAAATGTGTAGAATTGGTCATTTATAGGATGCGTTGATAAAGAACAGACGTGTGTGGTATTAATAATGCTGCTGTGAGAAAGATTTTGCTTCATGACAGTGATTTAATGCTGAGTAAAGCCATTGAGATTTGTCAGATTCATGAAGTTACAGAAAGGCATACAAATATGCTTGCTAATGATAAGAGTATGGTTTCAGTAGGGTTCAGAGCTCATGTAGACAGCATGCAAAATGGGACAGGCAGAAGCAGGCCTAAGCATGTGGCAGCAGCAGCCCCTGTGGGACTTCCAGGTAAAACCAGTAGTCTTCTAGCACATTCCAAGAACAGTTAGGTTAAAGGAGCATGCTTAGTGCAGAACCAAGGGTATCTAGTTCAAAACAGATGTTGCACAGTACAGCATAAGAGTGAATCAGCAAAACCCAAATCAACCTTTATTGTTAACTGTCACAATTGTGGTGCCAACCATGAGTCCAGAAGAGAAAAATGCATGGCATTTGGTCAGCAATGTCATAAGTGTAAAAATGGAACCATTTCCAAAGATTTTGTAAATCAAGAAAGCCTCACACAGTTACAAAGAAGGGTCACTACAAAAAGCAAGTTGATCAAATAGACCTGCAACAGTCTGCTTTCTATGTAGATGATTTGTCAGTAATTTGTGAAAAGACTGATGCAGTAGATTTATTGGCAAGAAATGAAGTGTTTTGTACTGTCCAGATCAATGGTAAATCCACTGAACTTAAAGTAGACACTGGTTCAAAGTGTAATGCCATGTCTGCAGATACTTTTGCAAGGGTCAGAGCTGGTGAACAACTAAATGTGACTAGTTGTGTGAAATTTGTAGCTTATGGAGGGGAAGAAATTCAAACTGAAGGCTCAGTAGTGCTTTCGTGTTATGTGACCAAGAGCTGTTATAGCCTATTGTTCTATGTGGTTTGAAGACCTGTGTAGTCATTATTGGGTCTCAGAGACAGTTTGAAAATGAATCTGCTTTTACCAAAGAAGTTCATCAGATAAGCACATGTCCTAGTTCCAGCTTCACCAATAATATTTTTTCATACTATGCTGATGTTTTTGATGACAGATTGGGCAAACTTCCAGTTGTGTATTCCATGAAATTAGACCCAGAAATAAGTCCAGTGGTCAGACCAACAAGAAGAGTTCCAATAGCTATGCAGCACAAGGTCAAAGCTCAGCTGGGCAAAATGGTGCAACAAAGTGTAATTTGTCCAGTTACAGAACCTACCGAATGGGTGTTGTCCATGGTAGCAGCTCATAAAAAAGGCTGAGATGAAATCAGAACATGTATTGACCCAAGAGATTTGAACAAAGCATTGAAGAAACCACATCATCCCATGTGTGCAGTCAAAGACGTTGCAGCCCTGATACCGAATCCCACTATTTTTTCTGTCTTAGATGCAGAGAGTTCATTTTGGCAAATGATGCTTGATCGTAAATCTTCATTACTGACTGCATTCAATACCCCATTTGGAAGATATAGATTCCTCAGAATGCCATTTGGCGTGCAATGGAGCAAATTTTGGGGGTTTTGTTGAGCTATAATAGTAGCTGATATATTGATCGGAGGGAATGGTGAGGCAGCATGACAGAAATTTTGAGAGTTCTAGACAGAGAACATGAAGTGAACTGAGGCCCTAGGGCCAATAGCCTAGTACCTACCTATGAACCTATAAAGCTCAATCAGCTGAAGTACAAATTCAGACTACCAGAAGTTACATATGTAGGTCATTTGTTTCAGGTGTGGGCTTGAGACCAGACCTGTCTAATCAAGCAGCCATTCTTGAAATGCCAGTACCAGATAATGTGCAAGCTCTACAATGTATTCTTGGTATGGTCAATTACTTAGGCATGTTTATTCCAGACTTCAGTGAGTTGACAACACCTTTGAGAGAGGTCACATGTAAAAATGTTACTTGGTCATGGCTAGACTAGCACCAGAGAGCACTTGACATTCTTAAGCAGAAAATTGTAACGCCACCAACATTAAGATACTAAGATGTCAAAAAAACAGTCACTTTTTCCTGCGATGCTTCAAAATTTGGTTTAGGTGCAGTTTTTCTTCAGGAGGGCAGGCCAGTAGCCTTTGCATCTAGAACACTAACCCAGACTGAGATGCAGTATGTTCAAATTGAGAAGGAACTTTTGGCAATAGTGTTTGCATGTTCCAAGTTTCATGCTTATATCTATAGGTTCATAGGTTCATAGGTTCATACTAGGCTATCTGCCCGAGGGCATTTACAAGCCTAGCCCATCGTTTTGTGGCTTACGCCACCCCTTTAGTATGGGGAACTATACCCATTATTTTGCTGTGCCTCTGTCGAGCAGTGACACTGAGGTAATCCCTGGGGTATATCTACGATCTCCCATCCATTGGTCAAGATTTCTCTTGAACAAGGCCAGCGAGGTGCTCTGCCTCACATGTACCGGGATTTTGTTCCACAGCATAGGGAGTCTTTGGGTGATGAATCTATCCCTCCAGCACGTCCTATTAATAGCCGTCGAGGTTTAAGTCTCCGCCCTTGTGGCTCTGATGGATCTGGATTTTTGAGGTGAAGCATATTCATCAAATCTGGGTTTGACATGGCCTTGTATGTTAGGCAAAGGTCACCTCTGAGCAAAAAGTGACTGAATAGAGCTGGAGTTCTTTCAGTCGGGCAGCATAGGATAGATTTTTGAGACCCTTTATCCTTTTGGTGAGGAACTTTTGTGGCCTCTCCAGCTGCTGCAAGTGTCGGGTCAGATACATTCAATGGGGCATTGTACTCAATCATTGGTCTGATGAGTGATGAGTAAAGGGAGACTATAACCTCCCTTGATCTAGATGAGAATCCCTTCATGATAAGGTGGGCAATGTAGAAGGTCTTCCTAACTACTTTAGCTACATGGGTGTCGAATGACAGACTACTATCAACCTGGGTCCCCAGGTCCCTGATAACTTCTTCTGTGCTCAGTGGATTGCCACCTATTCGGTAGCTAGGGTAACCTTGTTTTTCCCGAAGGGTATGACTATGCATTTTTTGGCATTTAACTTTAGGGCTCTGGCACCAGTTATCCGTTTCTGTGAGACCCTTCTGAAGGATATCTGTGTCAGATGTGTTTTTCTACTATGGCCCAGTTTGCAGTCATCTGCAAACTTTGTCAGCCATAACCCTCCTGTGTTTGCTTGTACTTCGAAAAAGTAGATGCCAAACAAGAGTGGGCCCAGGACTGAGCCCTGTGGAACACCACTTGTGACAGGCTTTGAGTCTGACATGGCGCCAGCAACTCTGACCCTGTGGGTTCTGTCACTCAGCCAGTTTGCAACCCATCTTGTGATGTATGGGTTAACATTTAAGCTGATGAGTTTTTCAATGATACCCGAGTGGGGTATTGTATCAAGGCCTTAGCCAGATCGAGGTAGGCTGTATGGACTGCCTTTCCTCATCAATGGCTTTGGTGACTGTTTGAAAAGTCAACCAAGTTTAAAAGGCATGATCTGCCTTTGACAAAGCCAAACTGGGTTGGATCCAAAGTCTGCAAATTCCCTATGTCTTTATTTATGAGGTCCATTATGATCCTCTCCATGGCTTTGCAGATAAGGCTTGTCAAGCTAATGGGCCGGTAATTTCCAGGGTCGGGTGGAGGCACCTTTGTGAAGTGGGACCACAGTTGCAGTGCGCCACCCCTGGGTACGTATCCAGAGGTAAGATTCTGATTAAAGGCATACAAATATGCTTGCTAATGATAAGAGTATGGTTTCAGTAGGGTTCAGAGCTCATGTAGACAGCATGCAAAATGGGACAGGCAGAAGCAGGCCTAAGCATGTGGCAGCAGCAGCCCTGTGGGACTTCCAGGTAAAACCAGTAGTCTTCTAGCACATTCCAAGAACAGTTAGGTTAAAGGAGCATGCTTAGTGCAGAACCAAGGGTATCTAGTTCAAAACAGATGTTGCACAGTACAGCATAAGAGTGAATCAGCAAAACCCAAATCAACCTTTATTGTTAACTGTCACAATTGTGGTGCCAACCATGAGTCCAGAAGAGAAAAATGCATGGCATTTGGTCAGCAATGTCATAAGTGTAAAAATGGAACAATTTCCAAAGATTTTGTAAATCAAGAAAGCCTCACACAGTTACAAAGAAGGGTCACTACAAAAAGCAAGTTGATCAAATAGACCTGCAACAGTCTGCTTTCTATGTAGATGATTTGTCAGTAATTTGTGAAAAGACTGATGCAGTAGATTTATTGGCAAGAAATGAAGTGTTTTGTACTGTCCAGATCAATGGTAAATCCACTGAACTTAAAGTAGACACTGGTTCAAAGTGTAATGCCATGTCTGCAGATACTTTTGCAAGGGTCAGAGCTGGTGAACAACTAAATGTGACTAGTTGTGTGAAATTTGTAGCTTATGGATGGGGAAGAAATTCAAACCGAAGGCTCAGTAGTGCTTTCGTGTTATGTGACCAAGAGCTGTTATAGCCTATTGTTCTATGTGGTTTGAAGACCTGTGTAGTCATTATTGGGTCTCAGAGACAGTTTGAAAATGAATCTGCTTTTACCAAAGAAGTTCATCAGATAAGCACATGTCCTAGTTCCAGCTTCACCAATAATATTTTTTCATACTATGCTGATGTTTTTGATGACAGATTGGGCAAACTTCCAGTTGTGTATTCCATGAAATTAGACCCAGAAATAAGTCCAGTGGTCAGACCAACAAGAAGAGTTCCAATAGCTATGCAGCACAAGGTCAAAGCTCAGCTGGGCAAAATGGTGCAACAAAGTGTAATTTGTCCAGTTACAGAACCTACCGAATGGGTGTTATCCATGGTAGCAGCTCATAAAAAAGGCTGAGATGAAATCAGAACATGTATTGACCCAAGAGATTTGAACAAAGCATTGAAGAAACCGCATCATCCCATGCGTGCAGTCAAAGACGTTGCAGCCCTGATACCGAATCCCACTATTTTTTCTGTCTTAGATGCAGAGAGTTCATTTTGGCAAATGATGCTTGATCGTAAATCTTCATTACTGACTGCATTCAATACCCCATTTGGAAGATATAGATTCCTCAGAATGCCATTTGGCGTGCAATGGAGCAAATTTTGGGGGGTTTTGTTGAGCTATAATAGTAGCTGATATATTGATCGGAGGGAATGGTGAGGCAGCATGACAGAAATTTTGAGAGTTCTAGACAGAGAACATGAAGTGAACTGAGGCCCTAGGGCCAATAGCCTAGTACCTACCTATGAACCTATAAAGCTCAATCAGCTGAAGTACAAATTCAGACTACCAGAAGTTACATATGTAGGTCATTTGTTTCAGGTGTGGGCTTGAGACCAGACCTGTCTAATCAAGCAGCCATTCTTGAAATGCCAGCACCAGATAATGTGCAAGCTCTACAATGTATTCTTGGTATGGTCAATTACTTAGGCATGTTTATTCCAGACTTCAGTGAGTTGACAACACCTTTGAGAGAGGTCACATGTAAAAATGTTACTTGGTCATGGCGAGACTAGCACCAGAGAGCACTTGACATTCTTAAGCAGAAAATTGTAACGCCACCAACATTAAGATACTAAGATGTCAAAAAACCAGTCACTTTTTCCTGCGATGCTTCAAAATTTGGTTTAGGTGCAGTTTTTCTTCAGGAGGGCAGGCCAGTAGCCTTTGCATCTAGAACACTAACCCAGACTGAGATGCAGTATGTTCAAATTGAGAAGGAACTTTTGGCAATAGTGTTTGCATGTTCCAAGTTTCATGCTTATATCTATGGTCAAGATATCCAGATTAAAACTGAACATCAACCTTTGGTTACTATTTCAAAGAAGCCGATGTATTCAGCTCCAGCAAGAAAACACAGAGTGATGTTCAAATTGCAAAAGTACAACTTCAAAATAGTCTATACGAACGGCAAAATACAACGTAATGGCTTAATGCAGAGAATATTGACTTTGATGTCTTGGAAGTGTGTAATTTTTCTTCCACAAGACTTTGTGAACTATGAGATCATGCAATGACTGATCCAGTTTTGCAGAAGCTCAGTTACTATATGTGTGTTGGATGGCTGTCAAAGCAATCCAGTGTACCACCAGAAGTGTAATGTTAGTTTCCTTACAGAGATGAGTTGTTGATGGAAGATGGCATTTTCTTCAAAGGTCCTAAAATTGTTGTTCCTGATTCCTTACAACAAGAATATATCCAGATTTTGCATCGTGGTCAGCAGGTTCTGAATCTACAAAGAGAAGAGTGAGAGAACTAGCATTTTGGGCTTCTGTAGTGAGCGGCATTGATAGAGTACTGTCTTCCTGTTCAGTAAGTAATAGTACTAAAGCTCATGTGCAAAGAGAGCCACTTCAGCTAAATCAAATTCCTGATCTACCTTGGTCAGTTGGAGCTACTAACATATTCGAGTGGAACAATCAATATTGCTTAGTCCTGGTCGACTCTTATTCAAATTGGTTTGAGATCAACGTATTACCTAATCTAACTTCTGCTATTACAAATGGTTCAGAAAAATCATTTTTATTTCAGACTCTGTGATTTAAAAACCGTGCCAAATAAAGCATTACCAAGCATTTATTCAAAAAGACATGCTGCGTCTATATTAAACTTGAGGGGAATAAAATAATCCCTCTTCTTGCCTAACAACATAATACTAACCGATTGTTATCAATCATACCACTGTGTTTCAGTTCATACAGCTATTTATATTAGCCCCAAAGGGAAAGTCCATTATAATGCTGAGCAAGGCATTAATGGAAGACTCTGAATATTTCTTGGTGAATCCATTATCTAAATTGTGGCTATATTTGTTTGCAAGTTGTTCTCCTGTTGGTACATCAATCAGTACAGATGCCCAGATTTCTGCTTGGCTTTAAGATGCAGTCTTTGATTAACCTATCATAATTACCAATCAACAAACAAATTGTAGTCTGTGAAATGCTTCAGGTCTAGTTGTCTTACAGTGGAAGGCAATATTGATATTAAAATTGTTCCATTTAAACATGTCCAACAAGTCAGAAGAAAGGTGAGCTGGCTAAAATATTAACATTATTCGCTATCAGGTGACAAAGAACTGGTTCACCATTTCTAATATAAGTACGAATTGTACAACATCATATGCAAGTAGTCAGATTCAAGAAAGAACAGATTTGTTAGTGTGACTTGATACATATAAAACAGCAAAATCACAAAGCAGTGTGTCTGTTAGACAATAATCAATAACAATTCTATTGACATACAATGCAACACATCTTCACCAGGAAACACATGACATTCACCATGCTGTTTATTTGTTTTTATTTTGTGGTGACTGTACTGAAAATGGTTCTCATGAAGAAACTGCACTCATCATCTTCTTTCGGCTGTTCCCGTTAGGGGTCGCCAGAGCGGATCATCTGTTTCCATTTCTTCCTGTCCTCTGCATCTTGCTCTGTCACACCAACCACCTGCATGCCCTCTCTCCCAACATCCATAAACCTTATCTTAGACCTTCCTCTTTTCCTGTTACCTGGTAGCTTCATTCTTAGCATCTTTTTCCCAATATACTCAGCATCACTCCTCAGCACATGTCCAAACCAACGTAATCTTGCCTCTCTGGCTTTGTCTCCAAACCTTCCAACCTGGGCTGACCCTCTAATATACTTATTCCTAATCCTGTCCACCCTCGTTACACCCAGTGCAAATCTTAACATCTTTAACTCTGCCACATCCAGCTCTAACGCCTGCCTTTTTGTCAATGCCACTGTCTCCAACCCATATAACGTAGCTGGTCTCACTACCCTCTTGTATACCTTCCCTTTCACTCTTACTGGTACTCGTCTGTCACAAATCACTCCTGACACTCTTCTCCACCCACTCCATCCTGCCTGTACTCTCTTCTTCACCTCTCTTCCACATTAACCATTACTCTGAACTATTGATCCCAAGTATTTAAACTCATCCACCATCACCAACTCTACTCCCTGTATCCTCACCATTCCTGTATCCTCCCTCTCATTCACACAGATATATTCTGTCTTAGTCCTGCTGACCTTCATTCCTCTTCTCTCTAGAGCATATCTCCACCTCTCCAGGGTCTCCTCCACCTGTTCCCTACTCTCACTACAGATCACAATGTCATCTGCAAACATCTTAGTCCACGGGTACTCCTGTCTGATCTAGTCTGTTAATCTGTCCATCACCATTGCAAATAAGAAAGGGCTCAGAGATGATCCTTGATGTAATCCCACCTCCACCTTAAATGCAATGAATGAATAAATGAAGAAACTGCACTAATATCTGAAATTAAGAAAGGAAAATACCAAATGTATGTCAGAAACCCATCCTATGTTCTGCCTTCTCATGTTGTCTCCTTGATTGGTAGTACAGTAACTATATCAAATGAAAAACTCACAGAACTGATATAATTCTGAAGATAACAGGTACTTTTGTGAGGGAACTGGCAGAAGTAAGAACTTTAAATAAAAGTTGACATTTATGGTGTACGTCTACATCTTGAAATTTAGAATTAAAATGTATGATGTGCTACAGGAGACTGGAGGACAGAGTGCATTGCCTAAGTGATTTCTGTGTATACATTTTTATTTTTGTTAATCAGATAAGCCCCCTGGATGCAACTGTGTCTTTTCCAGGAAAGACCTATAAACAGTGTTTGATTAAATGACTTGCTCAGAGACACGCAGTTTGGTAGGGTGAAGCATGTTACCAGCTCACTGCTTTAACCCAGAGTTAACCTCCAAAGCTTTACTAAAAAGTGGATTCTGTATGACGTTATACTAAGAGAGAGAAATAATATTCAAAGATTTCCCTCCTCTCACTTTGAAGCTAAGGGTTTAATTCATTGCTGTGGATAGGCGGCCATATATGGAGACTAGCTCCTGTGATCTCTTTTAATCTCTTTCTGTCTTCTCCTATCAAGTTGCAATGGCCCCCTTCCATTTAACTGTAAACTGATAAAGTGAACTATCTGGTTCAGCATCAGCCTGGGCCAAAAGCATAATGCATAGAACTGGGTTAATACATCATGCATTAACAAAAATAGCATTAATGAGTCATCCATCCACTCATCAAATCATTCATTTACTAATAACTCAATTTAGCTTTTATGGGTTGTATGGATGACAGAACCTATCTTTTAAACTGTGGACAAAAGGCCTTGAAACCCTATATGGATAGTGTAATGGTTCATTGCAAAATGCATGTGCATACACACACACACTGATGCAGCCCCTTGCATGACTGTGTACAAATCAAATGTTTGCCTGTAATCAAATGAATGAGCACATACATACATACATACATACATACATATATGCATACATACATATGTAGGTAATGACCTAAAACTGTATTCAGGTCTCTACTGTGAGAAGCATGAACTGCAACCTAAATCACTCCCCACATCCTTCCAACCCTTTAGCTCAAGAATCAAAGACATATACCCAAAAGTAGGAACAGATTTTTAAATACTGGTCTTAGATTCTTAGAAAGGTACTAGCATAGCAGATTTTGCATTAGAAAGGGTATGGAGTGTGAAACATATTTGTCATTATTCAGTGACTGCAGTCTTCAACACTTTACCAAAATGGTCAGACAGTAATATGAGGAAAAAGTCAGGTATAACCTCTACAGGAGAGTTCTGTTATATGCATGTGAACATAGACGTATACATATGCCCATCAATTACAGTCACTTCTATGACTGTGCACCTCAGATATCTTCTTGAGATCAGGTGAATGAAAAATTCTTAAGTAATGACCCAAAAATGCTGCTGCTGCTGTCAGGGCCATATAGTGTAGCGCATTGCACCGGCCCTCTTTCCGCTCAGCATCTTATCTCAAGAATTAAAAGCAAAGGCTAAGGAGGTTGCTAACATGCCAAGATTTATATTACAAACACTTTCGGAAATAACAGAAGTGAAAGGAAAACATTAGCTCTCATTGGCGGCTTGAACCAGTCCTCAAGCATACTGTGCTGCTATCCCTACTGCTGGGCCAACAAGACCCACTGGGCATATAGTGCTGTGTTTTCCCTTAAGAGGTTTTTAGTGTCATTTAGGAAACCCCCAGCATGATGATTCAATTCATATCTCACACACACACACACACACACACACACACACACACACACACACACACACACCAAAAAATAATTGCAGAGAAGCTCTCTGCATGGGCATTTTAGAATCACAGCAATGTAAGAAAAATATCACCTCTCACTGGAACTCAAATACAAGATCTCCAGTATAGTGTGTTGGTGTGACTACCTCTAGACCGACAAAACCCCCCAAAGAGGATATTATATATACCCTTAGCTTTTTTTCCTTTCCACTAGTAAACCACAATCCTGGCTGGAGGTTTTGGGTTTGAGTCCCAAATTAGAGCTAGTCTTTTCTTTTCATTTATTTGATTCTAGCAATTCCTCAGTAAAGAAATCTTCTGCATTTGTGTGCGTGTTTGTAATCTGAGGAAGGAACACCAGCAAAAATATCAACAGACTCAAAAATTATAAATTTGTTCTGCTTGTTCAGTAGTATTAAAACCAAATCCGTTTTTGTCTACTAAGACAAATAAGGCTTTTCAAATCAATCATTAAATTACTTGTAATACTAAAATGATTATTTATTTGGTTCAGTGCAGCTGGTCAGTTTTCTATGTTGTCCAAACTTCAAGAGGTTTTGAATTGCATATTAAAAAAGAATCTAAGTGATATTAGATAACTGAAATCTAATAATGCATTATTTAAATACCCCTATAAATACTCTACAGCTAAATTCAGTTTTATTGATATTGACAAACCAAGTTAATTCCCAACAAACTTGGATGGCATGAGCTTTTCACCAAAAAGGAAAGGCAATGGATGACAAAGTAGGGAGCATTATTTCATCTTGGGCTGAATGAATACCTCTCAACTGTCCAGATTTTCACAGAACGTTAAGATTTTTGCAGTGGTGGCTTGTGTTATTGGACTGCAGCCCCCCAGCTATACAATGAAGATAGCTGTGAGTCCTGGAACTGCACATGTGTGATCGGCGAGTTCCTATCCGGACTGCTGTTTAACCAGTCTGGATCGGAACTGCACATGCATGCTCATCCGGACTGCCATTTCACCAGTCCAGATTACAAAGAGAGGCATCTGTACACTGATGCCCAGAAATCTATGCAGTTACAATGTCTGCAGTCATGTACATGAGAAATCAAACTGCAACGTCCGTTGATTAGCTCCCGGGAAGGAAGGGAAATGTGTGTGTGTGTGTGTGTGTGTGTGGGTGGGTGTGTAATACCCCAGTTAAATATACCTGGTGGCTAGAGTTACTCAGGCTCAAACCCTGTACCTTGGGTACAGGTAGCAAGAGCCTGAATTCCCTACCCACCACCACTTGTGATTTTTGCCTCATATTTTTGTTCTGTTCTGTTCCTCATAAAATCTGCAGTTTTCTGGATTTCTGTAATCAGTGAACGACAGGCATTTGAATTTCAGACTTCAACCTTTTTATTCTAGTAATTTTCTAAGTTTATAAGATCAATATTTGAGAATTGTCCCTATGTTTGGGCTGTATTCCCCCATTATTGGCTTTGCCAGTTTTTTGTGCTAAGAGGCTGAGAGCTATGGTGAGAGCTGAATTCACTGAATACATTTAGGGGCTGTATTCCCCCATTAGTGGCTTTGTCCAGGTGTTTTGTGCTAAGAGAGTGAGAGCTATGGTGAGAATTGAATTCACTAAATGATAGCCATTTAAGTTCCAGTCTTCCCGTCTTTCAAGAAAGAGCTGATTTGGCATAGTGGCATGTTGCACTGACTGTAGTGTACAGGGTCCTGAGGTAAAGACTTTGCAGTGAAATCCATGGTGGCAACACAACATTCCATTCTAGCAACTTTCCAAGATTATACAAGCAATGCTTAAAATGTGTCCCTGGTTTTTGGGCTTTTGTCCCCCCCCCAATAAATTTTGGCTTTTTCCAGATTTCTTGTGCTGCAAAGTTGAGAGATACAGTTGAGTGTTGAGTGCATTTTATAAGGAGCTGAGAGTTCAGGGAAAGAGAAGTTTAGTGCTGCTTATGCTGAGTCTGTTTGCATTGTTAATAGCATAACAGGTTGAATGCTTGCTTTTGATGCAGAAGGCTGTGGATTCGACTCCCACAGTATTTAGATGCATTGCTGATACTGTACTGTGTTGCACTTTTAAAGGTGGTGGATGCTGCAGTCCTGAGAATGTCCTCTTTGGCAAAAATACCTAGTAATTATGAACCTGTTATCAGTTTGCCATCCATTCCCTATTGCAATATTACTAGCTTATCATTTTTTTTAATGTAACAGAGGCAATTTATTCCTCAAGGGCAACAGGTACTTTTTGTAGATGAAACAATGAAATATAAAGTTGTTTGCTAGCAGCAACCTCTTCATTAGTTACAGATATCTTTAATGTGGAATTATTTAGATGACTTTTACTTCTGCAGAGATTGTGCATATTTACTGATACTGCTGGATTGTAGAAGTTTGACTAGACTTATATGATGGAAATGTTTGGAATTGGCCAGTTTTGTCATTATTGGTGCATGCATTTCAATTAGGAACCAGTTCAATCAACTGTTTACAAGCACAAACTCTTTTTGTTACTGAATATTTTCACTTATCAAGTCTGAATGCTACTGAAAGTGATGAAGCCAGATTGAAGCAATCACTTCTCTTAGATCTTCATTTTATGAGGAGGGGTACTTCTTGTCCACACCTAGGGAGCTAAGTCCATTGTGTAGGATTTCTGCTGCACAAGTCTCCCGGCTGAACTATACCTCCCAACTGTCCAGATTTTTGCAGAATGAATAGATTTTTGCTTCTTATTTTTGGTTTGTTCCTCATAAAATTCATGGTTTTCTGGCAAATCATTTAGGAATGAAGTCACTTAATGACAGACATTGAATTTCAGACTTCATACCCTTCAGAAAAATGTATGGTAAAGCAAGACCTGTTATTCTATCCACTTTCTAAGCTTATACAAGAGCAATTTGTAGTACTGTTTGGAGTTGTGGTATTGTATGAGGAAGTTGAAAGTGTCAGAGAAGCATGTAAGAGTGGTACAGGATATGTACACGGGTAGTGTGCCAGCGGTGAGGTCTGCAGTGGGAGTGATGGATGCATTTAAGGTGGAAGTGGGATTACATCAAGGATCAGATCTGAGCCCTTTCTTATTTGCAATGGTGATGGACAGGTTGACAGACGAGATCAGACAGGAGTCCCCATGGACTATGATGTTTGCAGATGACATTGTGATCTGTAGTGAGAGTAGGGAACAGGTGGAGGAGACCCTGGAGAGATGGAGATATGCTCTAGAGAGCAGAGGAATGAAGGTCAGCAGGACTAAGACAGAATATATGCGTGTGAATGAGATGGAGGATAGAGGAATGGTGAGGATGCAGGGAGTATAGGTGGCGAAGGTGGATGAGTTTAAATACTTGGGATCAATAGTTCAGAGTAATAGTGAGTGTGGAAGAGAGGTGAAGAAGAGAGTACAGGCAGGGTGGAGTGGGTGGTGAAGAATGTCAGGAGTGATTTGTGACAGACGAGTACCAGTAAGAGTGAAAGGGAAGGTATACAAGAGGGTAGTGAGACCAGCTACGTTATATGAGTTGGAGACAGTGGCATTGACAAAAAGGCAGGAGTCAGAGCTGGATGTGGCAGAGTTAAAGATGTTAAGATTTGCACTGGGTGTGATGAGGGTTTACAGGACTAGGAATAAGTATATTAGAGGGTCAGCCCAGGTTGGAAGGTTTGGAGACAAAGCCAGAGAGGCAAGATTACGTTGGTTAGGACATGTGCTGATGAGGGATGCTGAGTATATTGGGAAAAAGATGCCAAGGATAAAGCTAGCAAGTAACAGGAAAAGTGGAAGGCCTAAGATAAGGTTTATGGATGTTGTGAAAGAGGACATGCAGGTGGTTGGTGTGACAGAGCAAGATGCAGAGGACATGAAGAAATGGAAACAGATGATCTGCTGTGGTGACCCCTAATGGGAACAGCTGAAAGAAGATGATGATGTTTGTTCCCCCAATATATTTGTCCTTGTCCAGATTTCTTGCATTAACAGGTTGAGAGGTATGCTTAAATAAATCACTTTATAGAATTAGGTATATCCAAACCTCTCAACTGTCTCTGATTTTGGCTCAAAATGTTGCTCTCTCCCTAATAATCCCTCTGTAAAATGGCAATTTTGGAAGAAACGTGGAGGGTTTACAATTAATAATTGTAATGATCAGAATTACAGATTACTTTTACTTTCATAAATGCATGTAGATTCTCTTATTTTGTCAGCTGCTCAACTTAACAGTACCAATATTAAAAAAGTGCCTTTTCTTTGACAGGTTCTCAGCTATATTGTGTGGCTATTTTATATTTTTGCATCACATTTTTGGTCCGTTTTTCATAAAATTGTGGTTTTCTTGAAATTAGTGGCAGATCATTAAAGACTGAAGTTAGAAAATAATGACAGACATTTGAGTTTCAGATTTCATACCCTTCAGAAAATTCATACTAATGCAAGACCTACTATTCTATTTCTTAGTTTATAAGAACAATATTTAAAAAAATGTCCTTATTTTTTGGGCCTTTGTCCCACTTCTATTTATGGCTTTTTTCATTTTTTTTTCTCTGAGGTTGAGAGTTATGAAATGTATCAGGGTCATCACCATCATCCAGAGACATTTCAAATTGTGACACACTTGTTGTTCCTATAGCCCCATGTAGTGACTCTGGATGTGTCCAAGCAAGGCAAGGAGCAGTTATGCAGTGTAAGTGTGCAAAGTATCCCCATCCAAGGTAGACACAAGTACTACAGTGGCTTTTCATCTGTCCTTGATTTTGCAGAATGTTTCTGTCACATTTTTATATTGTTGATTTATGCTTCTTATTCAGAAAATGCATGCTGTAGCAGTGCCTGTTGCTCTGTGTTTAAGTAGCAATGCTTTAATGACCATCAGGTAAGCTTGTCTGAGATTGTAAGATTCAAGTAAGCTTTAATAAGCATACTGTTAAAGAATTGTCAACACTGAAAGCCTTTTTGTTGTTGCCATGCAGAAAATATTTACTTAACTAGATAATGTATTGAAATGTATATGACAGTATTTGCAATAAAGGACAGGATTACAGTATTTTCAGAAGCTCATTACATTTGTTGAAAACTTGCAGTCATCTTTGCAGGCTTTAACCTGTAAACTAAACAGAATGCCAATCTATCATGTGTGGTCCATAACCTGTGCAGTAATCCTTTAAGCAATTTATCTTGTTTCTTGTTTGCTGCTCATTTTTTTACTTTGATCATGTTTTCCCCAAGAAACAAATAGAGTTGTTGTCAGGCAGCAGGTCTTTTTTTGGATAAGAAATATTTTTACAAGTGGGGGTAATCGGTATCACAGAGATTGCTACTTTCAGCATGTTACTTGGTACTTTTATAAAGCTGAATATAAATTATAATTAGAACTGCAGTGCAAGGAGAAGTGGTTTGAGTTGAGTGCTGCTTGTTTTTTATACTTGATTTCGACTGACATTCCAGTAATGTATTTAAAAAGTAATTTATTTTTTCATGCCTCACAACCTTTTTGTTTCCATCTAGATATTAAATAAGCTGTCATGTAGCCAATGCTTTGAAATATATATATATTTTCGTCTCCACTTCATTTTGTCTCGATTGGACTCTCATAATGACAGTTTGGCACCCAGGACACTGTATTTAATTAAAGTCCCAGTTTTTGTAGTTTTGAGCATAGCTCTGCCCCTTTCTGATTAGCCACAGCCATTTCCATTGACCCCACCCATTCAGCTGTCGCCTCCATGGGACACACTACAACCACTATCTGGTGTAGCTGTATAGGTCATGCAGTCCCTGGCTGTGAAAGAATCAAGATGTGAGGGGAGCAGCCACAGATCATCTCAAGGTAGATTACATAGACCACTGATGAGACAGCATCACTGCCACACATGGAAAAGTGTCTACCACACATACAGGTAAACATCCCACCGCTGCTACCACATATACAGGTAAACATCCCACCGCTGCCTACCACACATAACGTAAACATCCCACCACTGCCTACCACACATATGGATAAATATCCCACCACTGCCTACCCCATATATGGGTAAACATCCCACCGCTGCCTACCACACATACAGGTAAACATCCCACCACTGCTACCACATATACAGGTAAACATCCCACCGCTGCCTACCACATATACAGGTAAACATCCCACCACTGCCTACCACACATATGGATAAATATCCCACCACTGCCTACCACATATATGGGTAAACATCCCATCACAGCCTACCACGCATATGGGTAAACATCCCACCACTGCCTACCACACATATGGATAAATATCCCACCGCTGCCTACCACATATATGGGTAAACATCCCATCACAGCCTACCACGCATATGGGTAAACATCCCACCACTGCCTACCACACATATGGGTAAACATCCCATCACTGCTTACCACACATATGGGTAAACATCACACTACTGCCTACCATGCATAGAGGTAAACCCCTTGGATTACTTACCTTCACTATAAGCACCTCACTGATTGTTTTCCTCTCAACCTCTCTGCTTTGGCTTTAACTCTGTTTTCCTAGCCGCGTTATAGGAAACTACACTCCCTTCATTCTTATCACCATCTCCTTACTTCTTTTCACGCTTGTTCCCTACCCTTACCTCTCTCACCTCTTAACACCCTTTGATTATCTCACCTACTACTCCTTCTGGCATATTTTTATTGCCTTCCTCTACACTGTTACAGCTACCTTGTTTCCGTTTCTATCTGCCTGCCCCCCACCCCTCCCCTTTTCCCTCTCCTATCCTACTTCCTTTCTGAACCTATAAATACACCTGCCTGGCCCCACGCCAACTCTTTTCCCTTAGATCACCCTGGCTGCTGTGCGTTCCTGCCTCTGGAGACTTAACGTGTGAGTTGAATGTTGTTAACACTACCTCCTGTTGTACTGAGTTCTGCGTACTTCTTAAATGATTGCAACGCTGTTCATGTAACTGCCATTTATTTTTTATATCTGTAATTTACTCTGTTTGTTGTCTATGATGTCATTGTTTCGAACGACCTAGTCTAAGTCTAAGGCTGGTACGCAAGTATGTTTCAAATGTTTATTGCATTCTGGTGATTGTCTCAGGTTTTGCGACCACAGTATAGCTGGTAAAACAGTAACTTAAAGCCTGTAAGCTCGCTTTGTTTTGTATTTACAACAGTTGAACAGAGCTTAGCCTAGTCAGTAAACCTGACTTGTTGGAAGGGGTATTTCTGTTGTTTTACTTTCCTTTTCATGGCCACATTAGCATCATAAATGTTCCTGGGCCTCAGTTAATGCCCTCATACCAACAGCTCTCATCGCAGCCCAACTAGTCCCTGAGCTGCACGGAGCTTGCACCGAGCTGGTATTTAAGCTACCAGATACGCTCCTCACTCACTCCTACAAGGAACTCCTACTAGCCCTATCTGTCTACAAAGTGCTTTCCTCTCTTGGTTTTACTAGCCTACCTACTCTAAATTCCACATTGATATTGTCGCGCATTCCCTAACAAACTCTCCTGACTCACACTGGGGTAGTAGCGTTTTTTTTTTCAAATCTATCCGACAAACGCCGACTGAACTGTACGGAGCATGCACTGTGCTGGTACTTAGGCTACCATATGCGCTCCTTACCCACTCCTACAAGGGACTCCTACTAGCCTTATTTGTTGGCAATGCGCTTCCCTCTATTGGGTTTATTAGCCTACCTACTCTAGTTTCTCTGTTGCAAGGCGCCTCCCTCTATTTGATTTATTAGCCTACCTACTCTAATTTCTAAATTGACATTGTCGCGCATTCCCTAGCAAACTCTCCCTGATTCAGATTGGGATTGTAGGGTGTTCTTTCAAAACTGCCCGACACGCTTGCTAAAGGGAGCCTGTCGTATCTACTCTCCCTACCATCCTCCTTGCTTGCAAAGTTTCTTCACTTAACCCCATATTGTCTCGCCTCACTTATCCTCTTCAACTTGCTGTCTACACAGCGTGTATTCCCTTTGACTCACTTATTTTAGCCTTCCAGTATTCCTAGCAGCTGGCACGTGGGGAGAGCAGTAAACAGTCTATTTACTAGCCTCATTTACTATCCTTAGGTCTTTCAAGTGCTCAACACATTACATATGCGCTACGTTATCTATACCTTATTGCTTTGATATTCTATGTCCCAACTGCTGCAGTACATGGCGTGACTTTTTAACAGCCCCTTTCCTACCCTTACTTAGCCAACTTGTGCTAACCTGTGCATTATTTTTACCTGGGTTTTGCACACTAAATACCTAGGAGGTTGTACTCCTACCTCTCTATCCCTTTCTCAATTCTCCTACAGTCATTCCCCTAGCTTATGTAGTTTCTTAGTATAGGACTGTCTGACTTCAATTGTAATTGAAAATTGTGAGTGGGAAAAGCAAAGTACCTGGTCCTTCATTACTTAATACCTGGTTGGTGTATCCATTATTACTAGTTGGTAGGGTTTAGGTACTCTTGCCTCTATGTACCATATAGTGTTTAGCTGAGATGTATCTCTTTCATCACAAATAGCTGTATTTACTGATTACAATGCATAAATGTATTTGTAACTGATGTTATCCTGCACTATTACCTTGAGAACAATGCTATATGTCTGAATGTTTTACAGGATTATTGTTATCTGTTGCATTTTCTCTGCTTTCTTATAGTTTTTGTTGCACTATATCTTAATCCTCTTCTTCTCCCTTCCTTTCCCAGCTCTATTGCCTATTGACCACCTGTAGGTCTGGGTTTGTGTAGCCTACCAAAGACTCCTGTCACCTACCCTACCTAGGGACCTAACCTATATATTTTTGGATAGCCTCCTCCTGAAAAGAAGCAAGAAAGTACGTCCTACAAACTCTTCCAGGTTTTCATCACTATTTGTATGCTTCTCTCACCCTGAAGTATTGCTAATCTCTAAGTAAGATCTGCCAGCAGCCACCCATAGCTTCTCCCTTCCCTCGACCACCAGCAACCATTAGTAACTCCAACTACCTGCCCCATTCCACATCCACAAGCCCTGTCAGTAGTCCTGGTAGCAATTACCTGCTGAGTCCACTAGGTGGCTCCCTTCTACTAGAATTGCTTATCCCTCCAAACTTTTCTTTCAACATATTAATTCCTATGTTTCCCACTATCTGTTAGCCTTTTCTGCAACTTCCTCCCTTCCCCTTTCTCTAATTAACTCAACCTTACCTCACTCAGTACTTACACCCCAAGCATTCTTCCATCCCCTTGGATTACTTACCTTCAGTATAAGCACCTCACTGATTGTTTTCCTCTCAACCTCTCTGCTTTGGCTCTTCCCGCTCCGTTCACCCAGCGGGCTCACTCCACTCCCCGCCCTACAACCAATTCCCACCCACCCCCAGGGGTCCTACATTTAACTTGCCTCTAGACACACCTCTTACTTCTTCCTCCCAATCATACTCACAGCCTCACAAATTGTGTACCACCCTGCACTTAGCCACACCTACTTACCTACTATAACCAGCCCCACCCCTCTCTCACTAACACACCTAAAATATCACAGCCCCTACCACTTGCCCTACACTCCCACTATACTTCCACCTACAACACACCAGTAAACCACATTCAAACTTACAACTATTTTATCATGACTACAACTATCCTCCAGTCACAACTGAAATTACCTATCTCCTTCTTACTATTATTCCTTCTCATTACTACCTACTTCCTAACCTCCTATGAACACTCCATAACTGTTTCTCTCTCACTTCCCTCAAAACATACCAGTACACCTGCAACATCCCACCTCCATCCTTCTTACATACCTCCTCACAATCCATCTACCTACTTGCCAAATACCACAGGCTATTACACTGCAAACTACTAAAAACTAAAACAAAGAAAATATTCGACACCTTCCTAAAACATAAACTTGAAAACTATTTTACACTACTCCATCTACTACAAGATGGTGACATACACCCCAACCCAGGCCCTCAAGCTACTACTACCAAAACACACAAAAATCATATCAAACCCTTCTCTCTTTCATCCACTACACCCTCTAACTTATTATCCTTGGCCCATCTCAATATACGTAGCATCTGTAACAAAATTAGTCAACTCCATGCCCTATTAGAAGTACACAAATTTGATATTTTATGCTTATCAGAAACTTGGCTAAAACCTTCAATTAAAGACATTGAAATTACCCCACCTGGATATAACATTGTTAGACTTGATCGCACCTCCAGGAAGGGAGGTGGAGTAGCTATTCTATATAAAACAAACCTGAAGCTTACTCTTCTTGACCTTACTCTTACCCAAAACAATAATGCTAAAATAATCTGCTCCAAAATTCAAATTAACACTACTAAAGCAATAAACATCATCTCTGCATACCTCCCCCCTGGAAATAACATCCCCACTTTAGAACAACTTCTTGAACAACTCTCTAATAACCTCCCTCAAGAAACACTATTCCTTGGGGACTTTAACATTGATTGGAAATCTTGTAACAATGCTAACCCTACTTCCCATATAAACCTTTATGGTTTCAAACAACTAATTGATAGTCCCACTAGAATAAATAATAAGAGCAAAAAAAGAAACCACCTTAGACTGGATTCTTACAAACTCCCCCTACAAACCTACCAAACTGGCATCCTTCCTGATGACCTTAGCGATCACTCCCTCACCTATGTCATTAGAGCTAAAACTAATCTAAACTTACCTACTTCTCACAGAACACTATATTCAAAAAATTTAATCCCGAACAGTTTCAAACAGAACTTTCACAATACAACTGGACCCCTCTAAAACACCTCTCACTTAACAATGCTGTTGAACATTTCAACTCAGCATTCCTTGCAATCTTAAATCAACATGCCCCAAGTCGTACCATTAGAACAAAGACCAAAACAGCACCCTGGCTAACCTCTAATACTAAACAAAAAATTATACTCAGAAATAAATCTTGGAAAAAAATGGCGTTCCTCTAGAAACCCAACAGATCATCAAACCTTTAGAGAGCTCAGAAACAATACCAAAAAAGCCATCCTTTCAGATAAAAAGAATTATTACTTTGAACTTCAGCAATACACCAAAAAAGAACCAAAAAAGTTCTGGTCTACTATCAATAATCTGCTTATCCCAGGCAAAGTAGTTACACCAAACCCACAGAATTTAGACCCTGATAATCCCTTTTTAATAGCCAATAACTTCAAAACCTTCTTTACTACTTCCATACAAAGTCTAGCTAACCACTTGTCTCTTGATGCTTCCCAACTGCTCTTAAGTAACATTAACAACTCCCTTCTTCCCCTTCAACTTCAACCCATACCCACCTCCTACATACAATCTCTTTTACAAAAACCTAAACCCACTACCCCCTCAGCAGATAAGCTTCCTGCTGAATTCCTTCAAGTAGCAGCTAAAGCTATTGCCTACCCTGTTTCTATCCTAATAAACTGATCCATAAAAGAAAGTACTTTTCCAGCAATCTGGAAGATATCACACATCATACCCTTACACAAAGGAGGTAAATCCACTGACCTTTCTAACTTTTGCCCTATAGTGCTATTATCTCCACTAGCTAAAATCATGGAAAAATGTATACACAAACAACTACTTAACCATCTCCTTCATAACAACCTACTAGCTAACACTCAACATGGATTTAGACCTTCACATAGTACTACCACTGCACTACTTTCTTTTACCAACACCATCAACTGTAACCGTAACAACAACAAACTAACCTCTTCTCTTTTCCTAGACCTGTCAAAAGCCTTCGACATGGTCAACCATACACTTCTTCTACACATAATAAAATCCCTTTCCTTGGATTTCTCTTCCTTATCCTGGTTCTCATCCTATCTTGAAAACCGACAACAAGCAGTACTCTGGAAAAATTCTCTATCTGCTCTACTACCTATCTCTTTAGGAGTACCTCAAGGATCTATACTAGGCCCACTCTTATTCTCTATCTTTATTAATGATCTCCAATCATCTATCCAAAACACTACCTGTATACAATATGCAGATGATTCTACCATTATTTGCACAGCTTCCACTCAATCTGAACTCCAGTCACTGACACAATCTACCTTTTCAACCGTCGAACAGTGGTTCTCAAAAAGATGTCTTCTCCTCAACCCTAAGAAAACAAAACTATTACTATTCTCACCTACCCACAAATCTTCTCAACTAAACTTCACTATTACTGCAAGTGATAATTCCCTCATCTCCCCCGATTCTACTACCAAACTGCTTGGTGTTACTATTGATAATAATCTTAACTATGATTATCACATCAATAACACTATAAAAGCAGTTAATAAAAAGATTGGTTCACTGTACAGAATTAAACCCTTCCTTACACCAGAAGCACAGACCACCTTAGCACAATCACATCTTATCTCTACCCTACTGTATGTTTCCTCTATTTACACTAATCTCTCTAAAAGCAACCTAAGGAAATTGACTACATCCTACCACAACATAGCTCGTTTTGCCACAGCATCCCAGTATAGAACTCACCACTGTCTAAACTTAAAACACTTACACTGGTTGGAACTTCCTAACAAGCTTATCTATCAACAACTCTTAATAACACATAACATTCTATATCAACCATCTAAGACACCTGCTCTTAGTAACCTCTTGACCCCCTATAATAACTTGAAACAGCTGCGCTCCACCGAAAAGCTACAAGTCAACACAACTAGAATTACAAATTCAGCAGGTAACTGCCTTTTCTCCAACTCAGTAGGCAAAATATGGAATAACCTCCCCTCACACATTACCTCTCTAGGCTCCTTTCATCTTTTTAAAAAACAACCTCTTTTACACCTGAACAACTTCTGGCTCTGCTCTTGTACCAATCCAGACTAATCTACTTTCTTTTTTCTACTATCCTATTTCCTTATTTCAAAACTGCAATCTTTCTCTGTGATCACAAATGACTTAATGAGTGTACTGTTACTACTGTTCTCATATTAAAAAAAAAAAAGGGGGTACAAGCAATGTCTTTTACAAGTATGTATATACATTTTAAAATATGTAATACCCCATCCTCACATAATTGTACTGTAAAGAATTAATGCCTTTCTCAATACGTAGATAGTACTATGTGTTTTTTATTACTTGATCTAGACTTATATGTATGCATTGTTGCTCACTGTCTCTGTCACAGGCATTTATTGTAAATGTTTAATTTCTATAACCTTGTTTTAATCTGTGGAGCTTTTCTCCCCGGTCCTCCACTGAAAATGGAAATTATCCAGCTGGACTAGCCCGGTCAACAAATGTAAAATAAAATAAAATAAATAAATAAATAAACATCCCACCTCGACCTACCACACATATGGGTAAACATCCCTTCACTGCCTACTACACATATGAGTAAACATCCCACCACTGCCTACCGCACATATGGATAAATATCCCACCACTGCCTACTACACATATGGGTAAACATCCCATCACTGCTTACCACACATATGGGTAAATATCCCATCCCTGCCTACCATACATATGGGTAAACATCCCATCACTGCTTACCACACATATGGGTAAACATCACACTACTGCCTACCACGCATAGAGGTAAACATCCCACCTCGACCTACCACACATATGGGTAAACATCCCTTCACTGCCTACTACACATATGGATAAATATCCCACCACTGCCTACTACACATATGAGTAAACATCCCACCACTGCCTACCGCACATATGGGTAAACATTCCACCACTGCCTACCATGCATATGGGTAAACATCACACCACTGCCTAATACGCATATGGGTAAACATCACACCACTTTCAGTCATGGGCATCATCCACATTGTGAGTGGTGATGCTCTTTTTGATGAACACTTGGTATGAATCATCAGGCTGCATGCATGTGGTCTCATTGCTCTATCTCTTCCTTGTCTTCTGTTGGCACACCTTGCCACACTTGGTTGTGGCCATCATCCAGGATATGGGCAGTTACACTCATAAAGCTGAACACATAGGGTAGACAATTTGGACGCAAGAGCATGGATGCTTGTATGTTGTCCTGTAGCTCTATCCCTTCCTTGTGAGTTACATTAAGCTCCCACAATTCAACCAATGCAGTGGTAAATGGCAATGGTCAAAGCCTGACCCTCTCATCACTGGATGATGTGATCCCTGAATCCCACAATCTCCCAGAGGACATGGCTACCATGGTCACTTTCCTTGACCCTACCACCACATTATAGTGCTGCAGTCACCTATCATTGTGTCCCTAACTAAGTGATGATGACTGTGCCTGTAAAGGCTGCCACACTCAAAACACATAAAACCCGAATCCAAATAGCACAACAAGTAAGGAGCAAACTGCAAATATGTTGAATGAACGAAACCACGAAAGTGGAAATATCAAATGCGCATAGTTGGCCTGTCTGCGGTATTGCTCCGTAAGATAAGTGTGCAATAGCTAAGGACCTTAGGGTTAGGGAGGGGTTAAGGTAAGTGCATAGGTAGATAGTGTATGTAAGGTTTTGTGTAGGTAATGTATATAAGGTTTAGTGTAGGGTTTTGTTAACTGTATGCGTGTGGAATATTTAGTTTGGGTATAGCTCCGTAGGGGAAGTGTGCAGTAGTTACGGACCTTATGGTTAGGGAGGGGTTAAGGATAGTGCATAGATAGTTGTGTATGTGGGGTTAGTGTAGGGTTAACAGTAGGGTTTTGGTGCTTTAATTTAGGGTTAGAAGTAGGGTTTTGGTTAGTGTATGTATGTGTTTTTTTATTGTGTTGGGGTAGGTAGTGTGTTGCAGGTGGTGGGCTGGCCGACTATGATGGTTCATGGTTTTAAATTTCATGCTTTAGTACGTTCGATGTATTCACTGTTCGCTCTTTACATGTCACGCTATTCAGATTCGGGTTTTACATGTTTCGAGCAAATAAAGTAGACCCGGCTGCCAGATTAGCTAGATAGAATTTTGTAAATAATCCTATGTCATTTGTAAATATTAATGTGATTTCTATGCTTGTCTTCCACATGTAGAAAAACTGTGTTATGTGCTGAGCTTCAAAAATGTAACCACAGTGCACCCTGTTGGAAAGGAGCAGAAATGTGAATAAGCTATATGCCAATGCAAATGCATGATTTCATAGCAAAAATTGGGACATACAGAGTTAACTTGCAAAACTCTAAGAAAATAAGGGGAACTTGTTTATGACACTGCTATCTCTGTTTCAGCTCAAAGCAGACACAATGTCTAGAGTTGTAGGCTTCCCTATTGTCTGGAACCAGAGGTAATTACAGGTTTCCAAGGTAATTGTTTTATGACTTCCAGTTTCTGGCAAGCTTCTAAGAGAGAATTCTTAGCTTCTAAGAGATAAGTATTTTTCTTACAGATGTGTTAAATTCTGTTGGTATCTGTTTAGCCTGGGAACTAGATGCAAGTGTGAAATAGTGATGTCATCTAGCTAAATCAGCAGTAATGTGCATTATTAACTTAAGAACTATCTCAGAGAGAAAGAGTGCATTTTGTATTTGTTCTGAACCTGAACACATAATCTCACCAGCACTTTGCCTTGCTCTGTAAGTAAGTTATAAAGAACATAGTTTCTCTTAGAAATAGATAGGAATATAGCAAGATTAATGTAGATGTTTAATATATATATATATATATATATATATATATATATATATATATATATATATATATATATATATATATATATATATATATGTACAATGTGAGACTGTTCTACAATGTTGTTTTAAAATATATCCTGTAATTTCTGAACTCTACTGTCACTGTGTTGAGTTAATAAGTATTGTCTTGTGTTTTTATTATTTATTATTAAATATATTTAAACCTATTAATGGTGGCTGGTTTTGTGTAGAGATATTTCATCTCTTAGAGTACTTCCATGTATTTGGTGATACTGTATAGGCCACTCCTAAATAGCCTTAGCCTTGGACACACTTCCCATTTGGATAATTGTAACATTATACAGTAGAATTGGGCACCATTTGGTAATGGCCTTTATAGTAGCTGATAGTAGTGGTTGGTGGGAGTTGGTACTACCTTATAGTCTGGGCAGAAGGGGAGTATAGGTAGGGAACCTGTGCCAGCCTTCCTCAGGATTGTCTGTGTGTTTGTATACAAATCAAATCTCAAAATGTGTATGTGTCAGCTACTTCGGCAGGGACATGAAGCACTGACTGGACAGAGAGGGTGCTGGAGGTTTTGGCTTGACCACTCAGATGAGATCTACACCCTATAGCTGTGCCAGTGGGGAGTCTTATTGGGGATCTTGAGAGAGAGAGAGGGACAAACCAGCCCAGACTGACTGTGATCTCTGTGTGCTCTTAAGGGAAATTGTACTTTACTGTGTGTGTACTTGTTATCCTCCCAATGTGCACATCCCTCACTGGTGTTAGTGGTGAGGATTGAGGCTCCTTGATTACTGGACCAGTGCACAGGCATCATATCAGTGCACAGGCGTCACAGTGCCCTGACCACTTTCTTACCAGTGTGGCTATGGGGGTGTCTGATGTACAGCATGACTAGTCTAGCACCCTGCATAGCCTGGGTTTGATAACCAAACCTCATGCATTATCGTATTCTGAGTTGTTTGTGCCATGGCCCATATCTTGTTTACCCTTGCTACAATTTATTGTACCCATCTCTGCCCTGTATGTACTACTGGTGCTGCAGGGTCCTCCCCTCTACCCCCATGCAGCCCTTCTGCTACACATACTACTAGTAAGGATATCCTTGGCAAGATATTGACCTACTTCTGTATTTGTCTGTTCAATTTCGTGCTGTCTAGCATGTCAGACATAACAAGACTTTCACTGCATATGTCTGAACTCTATTGCAATGTCTCTCTTGAGGTGTTTAAACAGTAGAACTATCCTTTCAGTAGATCAAATAGACAGTCAATTAAATTTTACATTCCCACATGGGCTGTCTTATAGGCCATATCCTGTATGTTTGTGGTGGCATTAATACTGTTGTAAATACTTATCCAGCATTGCCTGCAGCATACAACAAACAATATATTAGACGAAAATAACTCCAGTAATGGTATTGCAGCAGTTTAATTGACATAGAATAAATAAAGTCAATAAATGAATACATGAGAGTAAGTGCTTTCACCCTTTCACAACAAGCTTCATCAGAGTCTAAATAAAAACGTAATCAATAGCCCTTTAAATATCCATGCCCAATAACAATTGTCTGCTGATTAAACTAATTAATTAAATTAGTCCATATAATGAGTGAGAAACATATTAATGCATAACAAAATTGTTGGTGTCAATAAAACATCAATAAAAACAACACATCAATACAAAGCAAAACCAAACTGTTCTCTAAAAAGTTTGATGTCATGATAAAACTAAATAGAACTATATAAACCTAAATAAATCTAAATAAGTCCCACCCTTCCATACAAACACCCATTTTATAAAGATCTAAAATTCTTTCCCTTTAATTTTAATACACTTAAAAAAGAGTTGTGATCATTCAGACCTGGCCTGACTTCCATGTCTAATTTAATTTGCCAAATCAATTCCTTCACTTCAAGTGCAGAATCCACATCTCCCATTTCTTTCACTTTTATTCTAGCAAGTACAAAAAACAAAAACGTTTTATAGGTCTTACATTCTTAAGTGTGGCTAAATAAGGCATTTGATGACCTACCCCTCCTTATGACATATATGTGCTCATAAATCTGATCTCTTAGCCTTCTTATTAATTCCCTTCATAGAATGATGGGCAGGTGGAACAGATAGCCACATATGCTGCATTTTTGGTGTTGTAAGTACACAACCCTGGACAGGCTAGGGGCTTATCTGATCCGGGAATTAAAGCATAGGACCCATTGTTAATAAATCTACACATTTCACATGTCGCATATTTGACCATCCTAGAAAACCCAGGTGTGGGTTCTGTAGGGTTAATTTCTAGGAAGGCCAAATGTGGGACATGGAAGTTGTGTATTGATTCACGTGGTATTGATTCTCCATTCTGCTGCTGTAGATAATCAGATCGACTTCCCAGTACGCTGTAGCATCATACTGACGATTATCTGCTAGGCTGACATCTGCAGTATCCCTATTGTGTGTCTGGTAGATCACTATCAGGTCCCTGTATCTAAGATAATTCAGACTGTTTGAAAAAAGTAACAAAACAAACTGTAAAAATAAAACAAAAAACAGCCAGGATACAACTAACTCTACTTTATTAAGGCTTTTCATTTGTGGAAATCACAAATTTCATCATTTCCACAAACGAAAAGCGATTCACCTTAATAAAGTAGAGTTAGTTGTATCCTGGCTGTTTTTTGTTTTATTTTTATAATTCAGACTATGCATACCTCTGTATGGACAGGTCACTAACAGGTCCCTGTAACTAAGATAATTCAGACTATACATATATTTGAATCCACAAGTCACTGGCAGGTCCTGTAACTAACATAATTCAGACTATACATACCTTTATATCCACAGGTTATTAGTAGGTCCCTGTATCTAAGATAATTCAGTCTATACATGTATCTTTATCCACCTGTCACTAGCAGGTCCCTGTAACTAAGATAATTCAGACTATACATACCTCTTTATTCACAGGTCACTAGCAGGTCCCTGTAACTAAGATAATTAAGACTATATATACCTCTGTACACACAGGTCACTGACAGGTCCCTGTAACTAACATAATTCAGGCTATACATACCTCTTTATCCACAGGTCACTAGCAGGTCCCTGTAACTAAGAAAATTAAGACTATGTATACCTCTGTATCCACAGGTCACTTGCAGGTCCCTGTAACTAAAATAATTAAGACTATATATACCTCTGTATCCACAGGTCACTGACAGGTCCCTGTAACTAACATAATTCAGACTATACATACCTCTGTATCCACAGGTCACTAGCAGGTCCCTGTAACTAAGAAAATTAAGACTATGTATACCTCTGTACCCACAGGTCACTGACAGGTCCCTGTAACTAACATAATTCAGGTTATACATACCTCTGCTTCCACAGGTCACTAGCAGGTCCCTGTAACTAAGATAATTAAGACTATACATACTTCTGTATCCACAGGTCACTTGCAGGTCCCTGTAACTAAAATATTTAAGACTATATATACCTCTGTATCCACAGGTCACTGACAGGTCCCTGTAACTAACATAATTCAGACTATACATACCTCTGTACCCACAGGTCACTAGCAGGTCCCTGTAACTAAGATGATTAAGACTATATATACCTCTGAACCCACAGGTCATTTGCAGGTCCCTGTAACTAAAATAATTAAGACTATATATACCTCTGTATCCACAGGTCACTAGCAGGTCCCTGTAACTAAGATGATTAAGACTATATATACCTCTGCATCCACAGGTCACTAGCAGGTCCCTGTAACTATAATGATTCAGACTATATATGCCTCTGTATGGACAGGTCACTAGCAGGTCCCTGTAACTAAGAGGATTCAGGCTATATATACCTCTGTACCCACAGGTCACTGACAGGTCCGTGTAACTAACATAATTCAGACTATACATACCTCTGTATCCACAGATCACTAGCAGGTCCCTGTAACTAAGATGATTAAGACTATACATACCTCTGCATCCACAGGTCACTAGCAGGTCCCTGTAACTAAGATGATTAAGACTATACATACCTCTGTATCCACAGGACACTAGCAGGTCCCTGTAACTAAGATGATTCAGACTATATATCCCTCTGTATGGACAGGTCACTAGCAGGTCCCTGTAACTAAGAGGATTAAGACTTCACATACTTTTGTATTCACCAGAACTGGCACGCTGTACATCCTCCTTAATTCTGCTTGTCAGTGACACAGCTTGACTAAATCCTTACAGCATGCTTGTCTACTTGGAAACAATAAACAAACTGTTGGTCTGTCTGCTAGTGACATTTCGGGCATTGTGTACACTTTCTCCAGTGCTACTGAGACCTGTGATTCACTACTCTATGGTCACTGACTCTGACAACAACTCCCAGTCCATGTGGCACTTCTACAGCTATTCTTAGCATGACTTCCAGCATTCACCACAGATGACAATGTCCAATATGAGTAGATACAATGCTACAGATTTCTGAATCACTCCACCATTTGGGGTTCCTTCATTTACATAGTACTTGTGTCTCATTTGGGTGAAATTCCTTCCATCCATGCCATTACGCACTCATTGCTATGCAACATTAGTATGTAGGATGCTGTTTGGCCATTGCACAGCCATGCTGTCTATGTCTTAAAACAGCTCACACCTTGCATTTGGCCACTACCTTTTTAATTTGCACAGTGCACAGCCTTTGTCTTTGCAAATAGTCACTGTTTTTCCATTTTTACATAGTCTTTCAACACTACCATGAATTATCAGATAGGAAGTAGTTTTCTGATTATGTTTTCCTCTAGGATGAATCTGAATATCAGCTTGTTTCAGACAGAGATGTAACAATGATATGTACGCCTGAGTAAATGATTTAATTTGTATCATTATTTGGAGTCTGCAGTGATGATAAAGTACTATAGCCCAGGTGATCTGGGTTTGATTAAAGGTTTGAGTCTTGATGGCACCAACAGGAAGGACCGACATTCACATTCTAGAGACTGCAGGGTACTTTATCATTAGAACCCTTGTGCTGGCTGTGTACCCAGCCAGTGTTGTACTGTAGGGTTAGGGAGAGGCATGACTGAGATGTCACAGAGCACACTGTACACCAACTCCAAGGGACAGGATGAGAGAGAGAGAGAAAGAGAGAGAGAGAGAAAGAGTGCAAGTGTGCTGGAAATTAGGTAAAAATATCCCACTGCAATAGTGTGACTTTGCCAAAGACTCCTCAATCTTCTTACAACCCCAGAATATTAGCTATGTTTAGTAAAAGGGAGGCTAAGGCAGGTTCTGGAGTTCTGGTAGTCAAGGAGAGGTCCTGAAATGAGTTATCGGTCAGTTTCAGGGAGCTCAATGCACTGCAAAATATTGTACCAATATCTGAATATGTCATCTCTGTGTTTTAATTTAATTAAAATAACCTAAAAGTAGAAAAATGTAGAAAATTAAAGCAAACACAGATGACAGTTGAAGTATGTTGCACACCAACGGCATAAAATGCTAGAAGGAATCTCATGCATTATAACTGTGAAATGAAATTTAGCTATGAGTCAAATAGACAGTTCTTTATTGAGATCTTAGGAAAATACTTAGGAAAAAAAATCGTGGGTGGGGGATTCAGGTATACCTGTGGACTATTCCTGAACTTTTCTTGAGACTCTCTGAATTTATGATTTTCTGACAGGATTGGAAGGATTACAGTTTAATGAAAAATTAAAAAGAATTATATTAACATTGTCGTCTACTGTTAAAACTTGAAGCACTGGAATTTGCTATTACTCTCATATGCATGCCAGGATGGAATGAACTTACTTGGCTATGTAATAAAGTACTTGCAATCACTCTCTGATACAACCAAATACGAATACTCATGCTAGTAAATGTGGCCAAGAAAGCAAATCATTAAACATAAATGTAATGTTTCACTATAAGACAAACGCCAATTAATTTAAATTATAAAACATCTCAAACTTTTGGCTGCTCCAAATTGAGCTATAATAATCCACTTTTACTATATTACAAAATAAAAAGAAACAAAATTAACATGCTGGTTTATAAATTCAGTCATCAGACATTTGTTTTAAAATAGCCAACCACTTTAAAACATTAAGGAATACACAAATGCAAATGTTCCAAAATCAATATGCATACTTAGAAAACAGATAACACAAACACATGTACAAAAAACAACGCAAATCAATGTTTCATAACGAGTTCATTATTTAAACCTTGTATCATACGTAAAAATGTACCACTTACCTTTTATAATAACAGATCTGAAACATTCGTATGAAGTCATGATTCTGACAAAAATAATAAAATATCTGAGAAACTGTGTATCATTATTGCACTTCTTAAAATGCACAGCTGTTGAATTAATTGCCACAGTGGATACTTGGTTGGACAACTATATGATCCCATCTTACCACACTGAATATGACACCCGATTATTTCAAGTGGAAATGAAGTGTCAATGGTTTGACTAGAACTCATTCCTAATTCTAATAAGTGTGCTCAGGTCTTTGGATGGTATCTTTCTGATATGTAGGGTGCTCCAGTATAGAGGCATCGTCCATCACTGAACATTTTTGTCAGCTATGAAGTTTCATTTCTAAATACCTTAGTTGAGGTTATTTTCTTTTAGGTGTTATTTTGTTTAGACAATGTTTGTATGTGTGCTAATTATAAGGAGAATCATTGAGTTAGGTTGAGTTGCAGTAGGACTCATTTTGATGGATCTTTGACAGTTACTTGCAAGGTTATAACTATGTCAAGTTGTATCCTGGGCAACCCCCCCAGACTGATGCATTCTCAAGAGACCAAAAAAAAAAAAAAAGGAAAACTAGTGAGTCAAGTACCACTATTCATTTGAGAAGCTACAGATGATAATACAACTTCTTATATGAATGTGTTTAGTATCTTACTGTGTTAATAAATACAGCAGCATAAGTTTCTTACTACAGTTATTGACGCATTAAGTTACAAAATCCAGTGTTTTAACAAGCCAAAATATTTCTGTTAGTTTCTAAGTGAATATCAGTTGCTGCACTCTCACCCCATTGACCGATGCTGATCACATCCCCTAATAGTTTGTACCCAGGACAGCTGCTACCTTCACTTTGCCCTTGTTAGGGTTCATATTAGAAGAATGAAAACCCTAAACTGCGAAAGCTCACATGAGTGAAAATGCCAGCAATTGAAGTTGCTGTGCCCCCCACACCCCCCCGCTAACTAAATATTCTAACTTCGAGGTCACACTATAGTGAGGAAAGGGCAAATATCCCACTCCTCACTGTAACACGACCCCGCAATCCCACTTTCGATTCCCGGCATTTTCGCTCATGTGAGCGTTCACAGTTTAGAGTTTTCATTCTAATATGAACCCCCCCTTGTTATTGTGTTACATTTCTATATTACTATAACTAAATGCTCACTGCCAGGCTTCTTGCATTGCAGCCATAGTAAACATTTATCTGACCATACATTTCATACTGTCTTTATTCCTAGTGTCAGGTTCACTATTGCAAGTTTGTTATATTGCAATGGTCACTTATGCTTTGCTGGTTTACTTAACTAAATTAAGAACTTATACAAATAAAAATTATATTATGGAATCTGGGCCATATTCAGTGTTCCCAAAAAAAGGAAATTTCTTTGCCGTGTATTTTATCATATGGATACTGTCTGTTTAGTTCCAGGGATTCAAATACAGCTGTAAAACTTGCTGAATTTAGTAAATGGCTTCTTCACTTTCTGTCTGCAGCAGAGATCCTGAACCTTTTCCCAAGATCCCCGGAACTCCTTGTACTAAGAATGGATGATACAGTAACTGCAGCATTTTTCCTAAAACTGATCATCATTGCATTTCATTAAAGAAGGACAATTGGCTCTGTATTGCATCCACATCGCCTTTTTATCCAGTCTAACTTTTAACCACATAAGTTGCAATATTATTCTCATTCTTAAAACAACAGCATGTTAAAACAACAGCATGCACTTTTAGAAAATACTCATCAGACTATGTGACAATGATAAGACTACACTTCAAATTTACTACAATTTAGTTATAGTAATATAGAAATGTAACACAATAACAAGGGGGGGTTCATATTAGAATGAAAACTCTAAACTGTGAACGCTCACTATTGGCAAAAAATCATTCTATAAATCTCTCCCTGCAAATTGACACTTTAGCAGTTAATTAGGCTCTACAATCTTTCAGTGGAAGGACAGTAATCATCTCCAAGGCATGCATATTTTGGATCATAGGATCATAGGATCATAGCAAGTTACTAAACGATTGGCACTGAGGTCCTTATACGTCTAGCCAAGAGTTTAGCCCATGTATAGCATGACAACCTTGCACTGGCCCAGAAATCAAGGAGCCTCAATCCTCACCACTAACACCAGTGAGGAACATGCACGTTGGGAAAATAACAAGTGCACACACAGTAAAGTACAATTTCCCTTAAGAGCACACAGAGATCAAAGTCAGTATGGGGCTGGTTTAAACCTCTCTCTCCAGATCCCCAATAAGACTTCCCACTGGCACAGCTATAGGGTTAATATCTCAGCCGAGTGGCCAAGCCAAAACCTCCAGCACCCTCTCTGTCCAACCAGTCCTTTGTGTCCCTGCCCAAGTAGATGACACACACACACACACACACTTTGACATATGATTTATATACAAACACACAGACACTCCTGGGGAAGGCTGGCACAGGTTCACCAGCTATGTCCCCTACTGCCCAGACTAACTGCCACCAACCACTGCTATCAGCTACTATAAAGGCCCTTACCAAAGAGTGTCTATTCTACTGTGTAATGTTACTGTTATCCAATTGATAAGTGTGACCAAACTTTTAAGGTTATTCTAGAGTGGCCTATACAGTATCACCAAATACACGCCAAGTAAAGAGCTTACATATTTATATACAAAATCAGCCACCATTAATAGGTTTAAATATATTTAATAGTAAATAATAAAAGCAGAAGACAATACTTATTAACTCAATACAATGACTACAGAGAGTTCAGGTTTACAAGAAATACTTTAAAACAACATTGTAGGACAGTCTCCCATATAGAAAACAGCTAGACTAATCTTACTATTTTCCTATCTAGCTCTAAGAGAAATCAATGTACCTAAATCCTACTTACAGAGCAAACCAAGTGCTGGTGATGTTGCCAGATCCAGAATAAAATACAAAATGCACTCTCTTTCTCTCTGAGATAGTTCTTAAATTGATAATATACATTACTGCTGAATTATCTCAGATTATATAATTCTTGTCACCTCTGATTTAGTTTCCCAGGCTAGCAGGGACTTAAATTTTAAACATTTCTCTGTTAAAAGTATGTATCTCTCAGAAGCTGACAATTCTCTCTTAGAAGCTTGCCTGACTGAAAAGTTGTAAAACAATTACCTTGGAAACCTGTAATTACCTCTATTTCCAGACAATAGAATGAAACTCCAGCTGTAGACATTCTGTCTCTTTAGCTGAGATAACACACAGTCATAAAATTCTTTACTTATTTTCTCAGAGTTTGCAAGTTAACTCTGTACACTTTAACTTTTTCTATGAAACCATACATTTGCATTGACATATTGCTTAAACACGTCTGCTCTTTTCCAGCAGGGTGCACTGTGGTTACATTTTTGAAGATCAGCACATAACACAGTTTTCTTACATTTGTAAAACAAGCCTGTGGATCATATTAATATTTACAAATGACATAGGATTATTTACAAAATTCCATCTAGCTTGGCTGGCAGACTTCACAATCCCCCCCCCCCCCAGAGAACTCAAGCTAGTTTTTCAAGTGAGCCTTGAGAAACATTGCTTGAAAGGATTGAGCCTATCTGGGAATACACTACCCCATTCCCTGTCTTGAGAGCCCATCTGCGTTGGCATTGCTAACCCCACTGTGGTGCTGCACTGTCCTATCATAGAGCCTATGACTGAGATAAAACATGTTATGCTTGTCTTCTTCTGAAGAAATCTGGCTAAGTACAGCCCCCACCCCATGGTTCAAAGCATCCATTTGCACAACAAATTATTTGCTGTAATCTGGACTGGCTAACACAAGGGGTCCTCCCAAAGCTTCTTTAAGCTTCTGGAATGCCTGCTCACATGCTGGGGTCCACGCTACCTTATCTGGCCTGTTTTTCCTTGTCCGTTCTGTGAGGGAAGCAGCTATGGTGCTATAATTGGGGACAAACTTTCTGTAGTACCCTGCTGTCCCTAAGAATGCCCTCACCTGCTTTTTGGTAACAGGTGCAGGCCATGCCTGAATGGCTTCTACTTTGGCTGGTTCTGGCCTGATCTTTTATTTATTTGTTTATTTATTTACATTTGTTGACCGTGACTGTCCAAATGGATGTAGGTCCAGTTTCAGCGGAGGCCCAGGGAGAAAAGCTCCACAGTTAAAATATACAGACAGTAGTTACATTGGATTTACATAGCGATTATCAATTTGATTAACATAGCAATTAATTACATAGTTACAGATGAAGAACATAGTACATCAGTAGACAACTAGAATCTTTATCTGCGAAGTACATAACAGACATTAACAATTGTTACAATAAGAAGTTCCTGCTGTATAATAAGTAGTAGGCTTATGAGCATCCGAGCTTGCTATAATCAAGGTAGTTAGTAGGGTGGAAAAAAAGGTAGTAGTTGGATGGGGTGGGTGATATTAGAGTGGGAGTTGCAAGGGCATAGCCAGCATGTTTTTAGGTGCGCTTTTAGTAAAGTTTTGAAATGGGTGCATGATGGTACGGAGGTAATTATGGGTAAGAGGGAGTGCCATAATTTGGCTATGGTGCAAGAGAATAGTGCTTCACCAGCAGAGTTATTGGCTTTAGTGATCTGCAAGTGATTTTTGTTGCTGGATCTTAGTGGTTTGGTGGTGCGATAGGGCTGGAGTGGATTCTGGAGGGATGGGACATTTAGTGGATGGTTTACTAGTTTGTGCGTGAGTGAGAATTGATACCATTGAAGGAGGTGAGAGAGTTCAAGCTAGCCCAGCCCAGCAAGTGAGAGACAGTGGTGACTACCACTCCCCTTACCACTCCCCACTCTATGTCCAAGGTAGGAGATCTCTGTCATACCCATCTGACATTTGCTGGGCTTAATGGTCAACTCTGCCCTCTGTATTCTGCCCAGCACCTCCCTGACATGCTGAAGGTGCTCTTGCCATCGATGTCTGTAGATGGCAATATTATCTAGATAAGCAAGGGAAAAATCCTGCTAGGATATCATCTACTAGCATCTGGAAGGTCACTGGGGCATTTTTCTTCCCAAAGGGTATGTTTGTGAACTCATACAAGCCAAAAGGAGTCACAAAGGCTGAACTCTCTCTCTAGCACTGGGAGTCAATGGTACCTGCCAGTAACCCTTGGTAAGATCAATGGTGGTAAGCTACTTAGCCCCACCCAGCTGCTCTAGAGCTTTGTCTGTCCTAGGCATGGGGTAAGCATCTGACTAAGTGTGACTATTTACTTTCCTGTAGTCCACACAGAACCTGGTGCTGCCATCCTTCTTTGGCACCAGCACCACTGGGGAGGTCCAGGAACTGTTGGACTCCTGAATTACCCCTAGCTCCAACATTTCCTGTATCTCCTCCCTCAGAGTCTGTTTGACTCTCACAGACACCCTATAAGGGGTCTGCCTAATAGGACTTTGGGGTCCTGTATCCATTTGGTGCTGCACCAGGTGGGTGCACCTTGGTTTCCCAGTAAACATGTCCCCAAACTCCTGTAACACTGCTCGGATTTCTTGAACCTGGATAGGAAATAGATGCTGGGGCCTTTCACTGTGGTGTCAGTCCGAGCCTCCCTGAGGAGATCAGTCACCACATCTCCCTCAGAATCCTTCTGAAATCCACTGCAAATACTCAGCACAATCATGTTAACATGGTACAATTTGTGCCCCTGCCTCCTGCCTAGAAGTTCCACCATGTAGTTAACATCACTGACCTTCTTTACCACCATGTAGGGTCCCTCCCTGGCTGCTTGCAGCTTGTTGTGTCTGACAGAAATGAGAACCATTACCTGCTGCCCTACAGCATACTCTCTAGCTTGAGCATTCCTGTCATACCAGACCTTTTTCTGCTGTTGGGCTTCTGTCAAGTTCTCCTGGGCCAAGCCCATGAGTTCCCAGAGCCTTGTCCTGAGGTTTAGGACATATGCCACAACATATTCCTTGTGGGATTCTCACTCCCCCTCCCACTCATCTCAAATTAAATCTAGAGGCCCTCTCACCCTATGCCCATACAGCAACTCAAATCGTGAAAAACCTGTGGATTCCTGGGAAACCTCTCTGTAAGCAAACAACAGATGGGGCAAATATTTGTCCCACTCCATCTTAAATTGGTCTGCAAATGCTCACAGCATGGAATTGAGTGTAGAGTTTAACCTATCAACAAGATCATTAGTCTGGGGATGGTAGGGGGGTGGTCTTTAGGTGCCTCACCCCACAGTACTTCCACAGATAAGCCAGCAGGTCTGACATGAAATTGGCACCTCTCTCAGTCAGTATTTCTTTTGGGACACCTACCCTGCTGAAAATTTCTTACAAAACATTTGCCACCTTTTCCGCCTCAATGGAGGACAAAGCCACTGCCTCAGGATATCTTGCAGCATAATCTACTACCACTAGGATATACTTTTCCCTGTGGAATGTGGGGTACTCAGAGGCCCCACAATATCCATAACTACCCTCTGAAATGGCTCCTCAACCACAGGCAAAGACATCAAAGGAACTTTTACCTTATCTCCTGCCTTGCCTACCTTTTGGCACTGCTCACAGGTCCTGCAGTACCATGTTACATCTCTGGTAATAGAACTTCAATAGAAGTTCTGCATAATATGTCTCTTTGTACATTTTATGCCCATATGACCTGCAAAGGGAATAGCATGGGCTATGGCTAAAGTGCCAGATGGTAGGCTCTAGGCTCTACCGACTGCTGTATTCTCTCACCTTCTAGCCCTCCCTCAGGGGTCCACTCTCTGTACAGTAACCCTTTGTCTCAGTATACAGATTCCTCCTTCCCTTGAGAATCAGGTGCCTCACTAGCTACCTCTCTCAGGCCTTGTAATGTAGGGTCTGAGAGCTGAGCCTCTCAATCCTCTCTATGTAACCCTTCATAGCTCCCCTTCCACAGAAAGTCTGGCATCTTCTACAGCAGTGCGTCACTGTCAGACTGGGTACTACTACTACTCACCTCTGCCCTTACAGTCACTCTTTCCAAGGGAACATCAGCATCCACAAGCAGCTGTGGCTCACCTTCAGTCTCATTGCTACAGGGTAGCTCCCTTCCTGAAATAACCACCTTACCAGTCCTGGCTGCAAGTATGTGGTCTGTCAGGGTGTCCCCCAAGCTACCAGACCCACATGCTGGTCTCCAAGCCTGACTGCATGTAACTACATGAACACACAGTACTGCCTTATCAAAATCCTTCCCTATCAGGACATCTGCAGGATGGTAGTTTGGTACCCCTGTTGTCTCAAGACAGCCTACTATTGGCATTTTGTCATTCCCAATTACTGGCTCCATCACCGTTTGTTCCCCACCTTGCCTCCGTGGACATCTATATGCTACATGGCCAAACTGGTTGCATTCAAAACATTTAACCCTAGGTCCTGGACATATACCTGGACTAGTGACTTCCTCTGCTACTGTCAGATTCTGTTGGGGCAGTCTGGGCTGCCAACCATGGGTTCCTTTTGACCCATGAGCAGCACTGGGTGACCCTCTACTATGCAGGAATGCCCTGTTTGCTAGGTATACGTCTCCATTCTTCCCCAATTCATCTACCATAAGGCACTGTCTATCAGCTATACAGATTCTCATGTCCTCAGGCAAAGTGCTAAGGGCTTGTTCCCTCACCAAAAGGTCTGCCAGCCCTTCAGAAGTGGTGACCTGACATCCACTCACCCACCTATGAAAATAAGTGCTCAGTTCAGCAATATATTCGCACACACTTTCATCTGCTTTGTGTCTATGCTCATGAAATCATTTCCTATAAGCTTCAGGTTTTTTAGTTAAAACATTCTAGCAAACAGTTCTTTACAACATTATAATTTAAAAAGTCAACAGCAGATAGTTTGGAAAGACCATTTACAGCTTTACCATGGAGTAAGGGGGTCAGGAACCATACCCAGAGGCCATGGTCAACATCATACTGTTTACATATCCTCTCAAACATATGAATGAAACTATCAAAATTATCTCCCTCTGTAAATTGTGGAAGACATTTATTGACCTTTTGTGCTTCTGGGGTCCATTACTCCATTCTTCATTACCTCCCTGACTCTGGCAAAGAGTCAGCATCTCCTTTTCATGTTACATCTGCCTCTCCTTCTCCTCAGCTTCAAGGAGTAGCAGTTTCTCATTCTATTCAGCCTGCAGAAGTCGCAGTTTCTCATTTTCCTGTCTCTAGACACCTCAGTCTCTCTGCTGCTTCTATTTCCAAATGCTTGGCCTCCAACTCAAGCCTCTTTAACTCCAGACAGATTTTTAGGTACTCTGTAGAAAGGTTGAGCTGTCTATTCTCTGAGAGTTGCACATCCTCACGCCCAGTCTGATCATCCTTCTGGTTGCTGTTCTCGGACACAGCCATGAAAAAAGCTGAAATCATGTCTGTCTTAGTCAGGTTGGCATGTACCAGTCCTTTAGCCTGGCACATCTCAGCCAACTGGCTCCCTGTCAGCTTGCCATACTCCTCTGCTGACATGCTTGCCTGTGCTCCCTGACTAACTAAGCTAGCAAAAAATAAAACAATTGTGATCTGAACTCTGAATGTTCACTGTGTGGCTGATTTAGAGTACAAAAACACCTTCAGTGATCACTGTACACAAGCTACAAGAATTCAATGTCCACACCACTACAAGCCAATTAATATGTGATGTGGCTAACTCACCACTATCAGCCAATTAATATTTGATGTGGATATACCACCAATGCTAAACAATTAATATGTAGAATAAAACTCCAGCTGTAGACATTCTGTCTCTTTAGCTGAGATAACACAGTCATAAAATTCTTTACTTATGTTCTCAGTGTTTGCAAGTTAACTCTGTATGACTCAACTTTTTCTATGAAACCATACATTTGCATTGACATATTGCTTAAACACGTCTGCTCTTTTCCAGCAGGGTGCACTGTGGTTACATTTTTGAAGCTCAGCACATAACACAGTTTTCTTACATTTCTAAAACAAGCCTGTGGATCATATTAATATTTACAAATGACAGGATTATTTACGAAATTCTATCTAGCTGGGCTGGCAGCCTTCACATATAGACACATCAGCACCCTATGCCCCTGCCCAGCAGGGATACCGGTGGAATCCCAGGGATGTATTTTCTATTTCCCATCCAGTTATCTAGGTTGAGCTTAAAAATGGGTAAAGAGGTACTCTGCTTGATGTGGAGAAGGAGTCTATTCCACAGATGGGGGAGCATCTGGGACACAAATCTGTCCCATCAACAAGTCCTATTGATATCACAGACCAGGTTGAGGCTGCATGTGTGGGTTACTCGAGTGGAGCTTGACTTGCAGATATGCAGCAGTCCCATCCAGGTGAGGTCTGAGATCACCTTGTATACCAGACAGAGGTCACCTCTAAGGAGTCAAAAAACATAAAAGTACACAAACTGTAGAAAAACAAAGTCGGCACTGCTGTAACCACACACTTCAGCAGCTCAAGTAAATCCTTAGTAAACGCCCGCAAAACACTTTAGGAGTGGTAAAAACATTTTTTATTAAACAAAAATAACAGATAAGTGCTTTCATCAAGAACCTTCTCAACTTCATCAGATAAGAGCAAATCCATACAGATGCTATTCTGAGGAGTCCTTATGAAACAGACTAAAGGTCTAGGGCTTTTAACCTATCTGTGTATGGAAGATTTCTGAGGCCATGAATTCTCCTGGTGAGGAACCTCTGTGGTCTCTCCATCTGCTGCATGTGATTTGCGAGGTACATGCTGAATGGCATGTTGAACTCATTAATGGGCCTTATAAGGGAAGAATACAGGGATATTATGACTTCCTTGTCCCTAGATGAGATACTCTTACTTATGAGGTGGGCCATGTAGAAAGCTTTCCATACAATGGAAGCAACATGGTGGTCAAAAGTCAGATTGCTGTCAGTCTTGGTGCCCAAATCTCTCACAAGTGACTGCATTCTTAGGACATTTTTATTAATGTGATAATTTGTGGGGACATCACTTTCCCCAAAGGGGATGATGATGCATTTTTTTGTATTCAGCTTGAGGCCATGTTTCTGGCACCAGTCATTTGTTTTGGTGAGATGAATGAAGATTAATTTTAGCACTGCTTCCTACCAAAGTTAAAATCGATACATACAAATGTTAACAGCAGCTAGCCAAGCATAATGTCATCTGCAGAGCAGGGCACCCTCATACTAGCTTCCCTCTAATAACCTTGTGTGACAATGGAGCTTCCAGCCATTACCAAGCAGATTTAAAAATGTTCACAGTAGGTTCTGAAAGAGGGGCCACTGTTCTCAGATTTTAATGCAGCTTTAACACATTCACTCCTTAGGGAATCAGAAATGCAATCTGTTAGCTTCCTAAGTAGAAGTCAATGTATTCTCATTTGTTTTTCCAAATTTTTTCTAAGACCATATTTGAAACAAATATGTGTAACTCTTGAAGTGGAATTTTACCCCTGATTGATAGTTCAGACACCAAGAATGGGCGATCTACCTTTGTCTCTTTATAACTAGCTTAAGTTCTTCTGTACTTGTATTTGTGCACCAAGCTCCAGGCTGCTTTCAGGAAAAGTGCTTGGCAACCCTATCACTAGTCTGCAATGATTTTATCCCCGATATGTCACTTGACAAATCCCTTATGGCAGGTCATTGTTCTTCAGATCTTCTATCAGCCTGGCTCAAAGCATATAGTGAAATACTTTATTATGGTGATCTGCTACCGTAAAGATCCACATTGTTTAATGAATTACGTCATAGTCTGACATATTTCCTAAGTCACTGCTATATTGTATACCTCATTAGATTGCTATGCATAAGCAAAAGTACGTACAAATGTCTTACTCCTCTGTGCAAAAGTTGCTAATACTACTTATCTCTGTTGTTTATGTTATGTCAGTTGTAATCTATACGTGTGTGTGTGTGTGTGTGTGTGTGTGTGTGTGTGTGTGTGTGTGTGTGTGTGTGTGTGTGTGTGTGTGTGTGTGTGTGTGTGTGTGTGTGTGTGTGTGTGTGTGTGTGTGTGTGTGTGTATGTGTATGATACATATATATATATATGTATATACGTGGATCCACGTCAGTTATTGAGGAATGGGAAATTTGCCATGTTCCTCAATGCAGTGTGATCTCAGAGTCGGTATATTTAATTAACAGGGAGTGTGGGAGGCACAACCCCCCCCCCCCCCGCAAATGCAAAACAAAAAATTAAAAAAATATATTTTTTTTTATTTTAGTTTTGACCTATTGAAATGCCGGTCATATGGTCTCAGCCATATTCGGCATTGCGGAAGGTCGATCAACTGAAGGGGATCCATATATGTATATATATGGGTCCCCTATATATATATATACGCCGATTCGACACATAAATCACCGAACAACAAAATGCACACTACACGTGAGCAACGAAAACAACACGAACATACATAACACGACCACTACACGTAAACAACACAGTACACTACAGGACATATCCACTAGCCCTAACCCAAACCCTAACCCTAAGGTCTACCTGCACCCTAACCCTAACTCACTTACCCACTCGACACTCACCGCACACCTCCCTACCTGCACCCTAACCTCCCTACCTGCACCCTAACCCTAACTCACTCACCCACCCCTAACCCCAAGCTCCAACACTACCGCACACTCACCTATCACACACCCTAACCCTACATCCCTCACTATTGCACACTTACCTGTCCCTCCCCTCCCTCCCTCCTCAATCCCTCACTACTACCACACCAGCTTACACATTTTCCTGTCGGTCTTTCCGCTGTCGGGTCGGATTCAGCGCGTCCAGTCAACTGCGCTGTTTCTTTCACTCCTCTTCCTACGCGTGTCGGTGCTTAATCGGTGTTTCGGTAAATAGTAGGGGACCCATATATATATATATATATATATATATATATATATATATATATATATATATATATATATATATATATTTACTTTAGAATCCTGAAATATCACAATCCTGAACTTCATAACCTGGAAGCCCAAAATCCTGAAAATTCAAAATCCTGAATCCCAAAATACTGAAAATATACACAAAGAATGACAATATTGAAGTACAAGGGATCACAGAAACACATACAAGACAAAGGACAGCACTTTTCACCCCACACCCCCTGTTAATTAAATATATCAACTCCAAGATTGCACTCCACAGAAAAATATGGCAAACATACCATCACGTTTCATGACTCCCTGTTGTAACCTTAGTAATGTTCCCTTTTAACGTGCTATACTACAACATAACTCATGATAGTGTAGTGAAGTGCAGTCATGGAGATGATATATTTAAGTAGCAGGGGGTGTGGGGGGTGCAAGGGGCTTGCCCCCCTTCTTATATTTTGTGGAATGTCATATGGCTTGTGTTGTCTATGGTCAATATATGCATCCTATGCATTTTCAGTATTTTGGGATTCAGGATTTTGAGTTTTCAGGATTTAGAATTTTCAGGATTTTATATAGATATCTATATATCTATCTATATATATATATATATATATATATATATATATATATATATATATATGGCTCTACTTTGTTTCATTGAAAGCTCATTTCACTAAAAATGAATTCACCCATACCACATCACTGAAAGCTCAAATTACTGAAAACTCATTTCACTGAAGTGAAGTACTGGCACTGTGTAGAGTACTGTAAGGCAAGTAAAAAGTATATGCCTTTTTCCCTACTGCAGTGTGATCCTGGAGTTATTATATGTAGTTAGGGGGATGTGGGGGGCACAACCCGCTCACACTTTGAGGGGTGTGCGGGGCATAGCCCCCCACCTAGTTTGGTTTTATATTATATTTCACTGAAAGCTTCAAAACAATACATTTTAAACCATAGACATGCATACTTACACCAATGACTAACTCTTTCCAGAAGACAATATATACCCAAACTAAGTGGAGGCAATACCCCCCACACCATCCAGTATAGTGGAATGTGCCTCCCACACCCTTCCAACTATATATACTAACTCCAGGTTCACACTACAGTGGGGAAAAATGCATGTAACTTTTACTTGCCTTACAGTACTCTACACAATGCCAGTTCTTCACTTCAGTGAAATGAGTTTTTAGTAATTTGAGCTTTTGGAGATTTGGTCAGGGTGAATTCAAATTCAGTGAAATGAGCCTTCAATGAAAGAAAGTAGACCCATATATATATATATATATATATATATATATATATATATTTATACATATATATATATATATATATATATATATATATATATATATATGGGTCTACCTGATATTGTCGACACTCTAGAATGTCGACAACAATATGGCTAACACCATATGATCGACATTCGGAATGCCGACAATGCGGAACTGGCATCTCACTATAGTGCGGAATGGAAAGATTTCCATTCCTGCAATGTAATGCGATCTCTGAGTTGGTATATTAAAGTTATGGGGTGTGTGGGGGGCAGAGCTTCCACAGGGGGTGCTAGCAATTGAAAGGGACTGTTATGTTCATTTTACTGCTTTTATTAAGTTGTCGAGATTTAGGTTGTCGGTGATGTGGTGTCGACCGTGTCGTTGTCTATGTTTTGTGCTTTCGGTCTTTTCAGGTAGATCTATATATATATATATATATATATATATATATATATATATATATATATATATATATATATATATATTTGAATAATATGTTTGCAGTTTTTGGTTTATGGGGGCAATTGCTCTGGGCACAAGGTGTTAATATTCTTGGCAGTAGGTGATGGTGTGAAAGTGCTTACCCACAATTTATTTCTGATGCAGACTGTACATCTTGGCTTCAGAAATACTGCAAATGCTGGTACTGTATTTTCAGTTATGGCTGAAGGGCTGAGCTCTGTGTGGCAAATGTAGCAAGCTAATTGTTACTTTTAGTTCCAGAGCAGGAAACAATTTTTTCAACTGTAAAAATATTTTTTTTTTGGTTCCTCAACAAAAAGTTGAAGTGAGGTGCAAGTTTGGGGAACTATATAGGCCATCAGATGAGCTATCAATGATTCTTTATCCCCTTACTGAAAAAGATGTAAAGAGTCATGTATGTAGTTGATCTTCCTTTAGTTCGTCCTATAACAGGGCAGTCAATGTAGACCCTCCTCTACTGACTTTTATAATCTCCTCCCATTTTTCTATTATTAGTGATTCTAATGATGAGCATTTTAAAAGTGCTAAAGTACTCCGCTCTACAAGTCATAACTTAGTCATGAGAGAGGAATGTATTTCCTCTTACGATTATAAGAGCCAAGTTGTTTGAAGCATATGCTCCTGGTTTAAGAGTAGAGAGTATGTAAATGGTGATTCAAAGGTTCGCACATGTTTCTTTTAAAGAATCAAGAATGTCATTCAGAACACCTGCAGCTAGCCCTCACCATGTGTCTGCTGGTGAGAACCTGGTGGCCTCGTTATCCACATAACCTACCTGTACTTAGCTCAAAAACCTGTGTGGTGCTTTCAAGTAACTCAACACTCCATAATTTGAAGGATAGAGGTCCAGTATGGTGCAATACACTGGTAAGTAGGAGCTGGACAGTTTAAAATAAAGTAAGCGTGACAATGGAACCTGGCACTTGGGGTGTGGAATGTTAACCTCACTGCTGGGGAACTAAACGGAGGTTGTGAGAAGGTTGAATAGCTCCAGTTATCCTTAACTGGTCCTACCTCTACAAAGAGTACTGGCTTCTGAAACAAGTATTTTGAGCCGCTGTGGTCTTTTTTCTTTTCTGGAGATGACCCTTTGGAGATGCCCTTGGTGAGAGTGAGGATGCTCAAAAGCTCCATGCTGAGTGCCATTCAAATGGAATTTGTACTGCTAAATGAAATATCTCACTCAGTGCACATGGAAGGTGAAGAAAGGAAAAGTCTGTCTTTTGTTTTTACATCAGCAACTAACAACTATTCAGAGTATATGTTTTTCTCAGAGATAACGGATGTGTGCTCAGCTGGATGACAATTATTTTGTAGTTCTTCTAGTGTGCTTCAAATTGATGTGCTCAGAGGTGAAGAGAGCTGGAAAGAAGATATTGGCAGGAAAATCTTGCCTGATCTGATCACAATATGTGAATCACTTTTATATTTCTGTCCTTGCCATGTTTTACACTTAATGAACACAATCCTAAAATAGAGTGATGGTCATATGTGTGCATTTACTAAAGTATATCTCTGAAATAAAATAGACACTGTGAAAAAGGTGAGAGCACATCTGAATTTATTCAAATTTGTATAAGCAGACATATACTCACAAAATGTTACAAATAAACCTAATAAATTAAGGAGTCTTAGTTTTAAAACACTAATGTTATCATTTCCATTTAAAACTTGTAATATAGTAGATTCAGTTTATACAATTTTTATATGCATTATTACAGCATGGGTGTTTTGTGTCACTTGATTTGTCTCAATTGTTATACAGTATATTACGTTAGAAGCATTGTTTCATTAGTTCTGACTTTTCATTTGCCCACAGATTCAAAGGTTGTTACTAGACATGTGGTCCAGGAGACTGTTAAAGAACCTAGTCCAATTTCCCAACCCCAAAGTATAGTCACATTAAATGACTTGCTCAAAGTCACACAGCAGGCACATAGATGAGGAGAAACTCAAACACAGAATCATAGAATCAACGAGAGTATAATGTGAACAGTTCACAGCTTTAACCCTCTGTATTAACTGACAGAATCACTACAGATGCATTCAGATGAAGGCAAAGAGAGCCACAGAGAATGACTTGCAAATTATTTCAGAAAGTGAGTTTGGCAAAACATCCAACAACAGAAGAGGGAGAGGTACAACATTGCTCTGCATGGTCTCAGCAAGGCTGCAGAAACACTGTAATTGACCAGACACATGGCTGAGAAATGAAAGGAATATGTTGATCATTGTCTGAGTGTAGGGACATGCCTTGCACTGAGAAAGCTGGGCCAACATTGATAGGTTGTTGGATTTGTTTCTATCAATTTGATTACTGCACTAATTAAACAATCAGCAATGGCAAGGCTGGGGAGATTTGACTAGAAAAGCTGAGGTCACTGGATGCTGTTAGGCTGTGTTAGTTAATGCAGCCTTTCAGTGTTATGCAGAAGGCTGACACAGTACCTCCGGACTGGTAAACAGGGTTACTGGCTCATTTTTGGACAAAGAAGGGAAGGGCAGCTTGTTTCGGTCATAAATGGACGTCAGTCTTCAGCCCCATGTGAAATCTTCTCCCAGGTTGCTGGAAAAGTCTTCAGTCAGCAGTCTGGTCTCTGGTTCAGGGTAAGAAATGCATACTTTGTCTTGCTTGTGCAATAGTGGATCACTTCCCAACTCCTTGCCCTTGCACAAATACTGGGACCGACAAGGGAATTTACCAGTACTGGTCCACACCCCCACCAGGTGCAGCAATATCCTAGACCTGGTCATCACCAACATGGGCGACTCGTGTTCCACACCACAGGTCAATTCCTTGTTGGTCAGATCTAACCACAAGCTAATCACCCTAGACATCCACATCCCGCTCCCACCCCCCATTAGGAAAACAACCATAAAAAAATTCTCCAAAGCCAACTTCACACTTCTTAAGACAGAACTGACAAACTTCACGACACCCATGCAGATAGACAATAGAGGTATGACTGCTGAATCCTACACAGATGCATTTTATAAGCACTTACACGAGTGCATGGATCATGCTATCACTAACAGGACCAAGATGCTATCCTCCAAAAAAAGGAAGCCAATCTGGTGGTCTTCTGCCATAAACAAACTCTACAACAGAAGAAAGAAACTGCTGCAAAAAAGAGTAAAATCCCATGATTGGAGGAACTCCGTGGTCAGCCTCAGTAAGAAGCTGAGATCCCTCATAAAATCCTCCAAAGTTAGTTGAAAACAAAATCTCCACTGATTCTAAAGACAACTACAAAGCATTCTATAGCTATGTCAAGAATCTCAGTGGCAACACTCAGATCTGCTATGACTTACAGCACAATTACACTAAATATACAGAACCAACTGATATTGCCAACATTGTAGCAGATAGGTTCAGTGCTAACTTTACCCCCCTCTCACCCCCTAGAGGGCCCATCTCTATACCGGAAGAATGCAAAGTTCCTGTAATCATGGCTGCACAGGTAAAAAACACACTCTCCAAAGCCAAGAACACAGCATCCATGGGACCTGACAACATCCCAGGCTGCCTTCTACACGAACTACAGAATGAACTGGCACCCCACCTAAGTGCCATGTTGAATCATAGCCTCACCTTAGGCTTTGTGCCCATTGAATGGTGCACCACGATGGATATCCCACTCCACATAGGGAGAGCCATGACAGACCCTGGGAACTACCACCCCATTAGCCTGATGAGCCTGGTCTGCAAGGCCATGGAATGTACCATCATGGAGCTAATAAATAAAGACATTGGAGATCTCCAAACTCTGGACCTCACACAGTTTGGTTTTGTAAAAGGCAGATCATGTCTCCTAAACCTGATAGACTTTTTTGAAGCAGTCACCAAAGGCATAGATGAGGGTAAGGTGGTTCACACAGCCTATCTAGATCCTGCCAAGGCATTCAACACCACCCCCCCCACTCTGGAATTATAGACAAACTCACTAAACTAGGTATAAATCCCTATGTCACAAGATGGGTTGCCAACTGGCTTACTGTCAGAACCCACACTGTGAAAGTAGCAGACTCCAAATCAGACTTCAGAACAGTGACAAGTGGAGTACCACAGGGTTCAGTCCTGGGTCCTCTCCTGTTTGGTATCTACTTTTCCTGAAGTACAGGCTAACACAGAAGGTCTTTGGCTAACTAAGTTCGCAGATGACTGCAAACTAGGAGCCATAATCAAAACTCCTAATGATGTGGACATCCTACAAAAGGGTCTCACCGAGACAGATGCCTGGTGTCAAAGCCATTGTCTCAAGCACAGTGCTAAAAAGTGCATTGTCATCCCCTTTGGTAAAAACTCTGTACCCATGAACTACCACACAGGCAGTAGTTTACTTAACACCAAAAGTGTGATAAGAGACCTTGGGACACAGGTGGACAGTAGTCTCTCCTTTGATAATCACATCGCCACAGTGGTCAGGAAATCCTTCTACATGGCACACCTCATCACAAAAGGATTCTCATCCAGAAAAAAAGAGGTCATTGTTCCCCTCTACTCATCACTCATTAGACCCATTATAGAGTACAAAGCCCCTTTTGGTATGTACTTCAGAAGACATCTACAACAACTGGAAAGGCCACAGAAATACCTCACAGAGAGGATTACTGGCCTCAAACAGATGCCCTACACAGATCATCTAAAAAAACTCCAGCTTTACTCCGTCGCATATCGCCTACTCAGGGGCGATCTCTGCCTAACATACAAAGCTATGTCAAACCCAAAGCTGTTGGACATGCTCCACTTAAAGAAATCCCAATCCCTCTGAACTACACGCTCTAGGGACCTAAACCTTGTCACCACAATAAACAGAACATGCTGGAGGGATATATTCCTGTCCCAGAGACTTCCCATACTCTGGAACAGACTATCTAGCTATGTCAAACAGAGCTCCTCATTAGCACTCTTCAAGAAAAATCTTGATGATTGGATGGGTAATAGAAAATTCACCCCGGGGTTCACTTCTGTGGCTCTGCTTGACAGGGGCACAGGAAAATAATTTACTTGGGTGGTGAAAGTCAGGGAACCTTTTTGGCTAGGCTTGTGTAGGCTCTAGGGCCAATAGCCTAGTATCTACCTATGAACCTATAAATGTACTTTGTAGACCCTGGTAAGCCATATGATTGTGGAACCCGAATTGTCTTGCTAGAGTTGACAGCAGTACAGTGTCTCATCATTTCTGATATGTCCAATTTGAGTTCTGTCTTTAAAAATCAAGAGTGTGACTAAATTATTGCAGTAAAATTGAATAATGTTGGTGTAAGACTCTTCAACGACTGTGTCTTGTTTACTTTTCTCTGTAATTTTCATAGACTAGATGTCAAGCAAACTCTAGTGAGTGTCTGCTTTAGGGATATGTGGGCTGCATCTTTGTTGTTTGCAGATGATGTTGTCCTCTTTGTGTTGTCATGTTAGAAAGCTTAAGAAACAACACACAAATGCAAGACATGTGACCTAACCTCCATGATGTCTCTACTGCAAACTGCCCAGTGCAGTAATTGGCTTATAGCATATTCAGCAAAGAAGCTTACTGAACAAAATTCATCTGATTCCTAATTAATTAAACAGCAGACATTCAACAGCCTGGTTTCAACCTAGTCAGCTGTTTTTTAATATTCCTTTCAAGATGTCACTAAATAGCTTTTTTTCTGATGTCATTACTTAAGAAAAATGAACTGTCAATTCTCATAGAAAAAATCTTTCTGACTTGGTTATTCATTGCAGAGTTAATCCTGATTTGTACTAAACACCAGCATTTATTAAGGGTGGCCTAATGGTTAAGGTGTTTGCCTTACAAATACAAGGTGCAGGGTTTGAGTCTCACAAGGGACAATTTGGCTAAGCTTAAAATGGCTCACAAGGGCAGTTAGCTTAGTACGAACCTATGAACCTAATTCAATACATTTCACTGGATTAAAAATGCATTTTAGCACTCTACTTAGTGTACATCTGTATTTGTTTTCACTATTGATGATCCATAGGTTCATAGGTTCATAGGTAGGTGCTAGGCTATTGGCCCAAGGGCCTATGTAAGCCTAGCCAACAAGGTTCCCTGGTTTACGCCACCCACGAAAGTTATTTTCCTGTGCTCGAGCAGAGACACAGAAGTGATCCCCCGGGTGTATTTCCTATTTCCCATCCACTCATCAAGATTTTTCTTGAAGAGTGCTAATGAAGAACTTTGCTTGACATAGATGGGTAGCCTGTTCCAGAGTATGGGATGTCACTGGGATAGGAATCTATCCCTCCAGCATGATGATGACATGAAATGCATTTTTCAGCATTTTGAGGCTACTCTATTTGCATGCCATCCCTTTGGCCATCTTCCAGTTTCCACTTCAATTAAATGACACTTTCAGATCTTTTGTTTACCTGGACTCATCACTGGTTATTCACAATGGCACTCTTTGATGCCATTCCTCACGCATTTTTCATTAGTATTTTGTTAGTCTTCATCTGTGATTAACTTAACCTACCAGTGTTGTGACACTGACTCACTTCATAGATAAACGGGCCAAAGGACAGTGAGTTTTGGAAAAGCTACGTGGTTTTCCTCACTTTTACTTTCACTTACTGTAAATGTGGTGTATACAGTAAGGTAGGAAGCTGTATGCTTTAATTACTGTAAATGTGGTGTATACAGTAAGGTTGGAAGCTGTATGCTTTCAGAAAGAGCTGATGCTTTTCTTCTCCAAGACCTTCCAGCCATTTACTTCTTTTTTTTTTCCACAAAATTTTTTTATTTATTTATTTTTTTAAATACAGTTGAATAAATTCCTTAGTATTTGTATATTACATCTTAATAACTATGTGCACTATTTACATCAGCTTGATACTATAACAGAGCTCAATATATACAATTACTTTATAGGTATAACAATCCAGTTATCAGAGCGTTTCTGTTCAGTTACTGTAAAGTGTCAATCAATGATAAGACTTTTTTTCATGGATTGTTAATAAATGGCTTAGGAGGAATCCTTAATTCTTTAATTTTAATTTCCAACAATGCTGTAGTCTTCAGTAGGCTGTAGAAGTCTTCCAAAATCAGTATTGTGTTTGTATTCCATCTTCTTGTTATACACTTCCTTGAGATTGCAAGTATTGTCCATACTAGATACATATTTGACTCATTGAAATGAGGACCTTAGTACACATTTAATAATACTAGAGCTTTAGATAAGTTAAACAATTCATTAAATAAAGCTTGTAAAAAGTTGTTAAACCATTCCATAATAGCTCAATTTTAACCCAGTCGAAAAAATGTGATTCCAATCTGCATTGTGTATTTACTCACACCTCCAACATATTCCCTTTTTGGAAGAATTAATTTTAGTAATTCTATATGGAGTTAAGAATGCTCTGTGCAAGCATTTCCAATTAAAAACTTTCCAGTATTGTGTAAAGGATATATGTTTTACTGATAATAAAATATTTCATTTAATTTTTTCAGTTAGCTGTAATGAGTGTCATTTTGTTATATAATTCCAATATGAAGAGTTGGGTATTGTTTTATAATTTATCAATATCTTGTAACATTTCAAAATACTATTTCCCATGTCATAATCATTATATATGATTTCATATAGGTATTTTGTAAGTTTAGGTATTTCTTTAAATGAAGAATTACTAATTATTCTGCATAAATCTTGCAAATACCTCAGAATGCTTTGCATAGTTAGCCAGTCTTGTTGTGGAATCTTCTATGTTGTTTCTATTGTTTGCATATCCAGAATGTTTAGTTCTTTGATACATTGAAACCAACAAACAAATCATTTCTCTTCTCAGGAATTAATTATTTATCTGTATATTTTATGTGGCTAGCTCCTTGTAACTATGAATGGTATTAAAAGATCAAATCAGATATTTAAATCTATATCTGCATTAATAATTTTCCTAAATGAGTCAATGTAATAATTAATCATATGACTTTTAGTGAGCTTAGTTATGCTATATTGCATACTAATACAAAATATGTGCCATGGCAAATATTTTTTATCTGTTATTTGAAATTTTTTTTGTAAATCAAATTTATTTATTGATATTACAGTTAGTAATTCTTTCGAAATTTTCAGAATAATTTGGACTTATCCAATCTGAGATTGTTTTAGATATTGATGTGTTTATATATGTTTCTATATCAGGAAAGTTTAATCCTCCCTGTTTCCATGGTCTGATATGATGTATTAAAGCTATTCTGTTTCTTTTGGCAAACCATAAAGATGTTATTAGGCATGAGTTTATTTCTTTAAGTATATTCCTTTCTGGTAACAGTTGTATTGCCAAAGCTATATATAGAATCGTGGGTAGTAAAACCATTTTTATTAACTGTAGTCTATCTTCAAATGTTAATATTATTTTGTTCCACTTTTCCACAGAGATTTTAATTGTATTGATGATATCATTGTAGTTTTTTGAGACTAATTCATTATTATCCTTGCATAACTCAATTCCTAGATATTTTAAGGTACATTCTTGTTTCCCTATAATGTGATTCCCCTTCATCTGCAATTCTTTTTTTTATTTAAAAATAAAAATTTTGATTTTGATTTATTGAAGCGGAGTCCTGAAGTCCTGTAAAATGTGTCAATTAAAATATCTAATTCTTCTAATGTCTCTTTTGTATTGGATAAGGTTAATAATATGTCATCAGCAAAGAGCATTACTTTATAATTGTATTGTTCATAAACATCTTCTCCTTTGGTTTTTGTATTCTTAAGTACTGAATCTGCCAATATTTCAATAGCCAAAGCAAATAGAATCGGTGACATGGGAAATCCTTGTTTAGTACCCTTTGTTATATGTATAGATTCCAAGGTGAAAGGACCTACGCTAAATTATTTGCATATATATTCTTTAGTAGATGGACAAATGAAGGTGGAAATTCAAATAACACCAGAATTTTGAATAAATAGTCCCAATTTAGGGAATCAAAGGATTTCTCTATATCTAAGCCAATTATGAGTGTTTCTTTATTATCTTTATTAACATAATCTATAAGAGAAATTATGCTTTTAATATTGTCATGTGTGTGTCTATGATATATAAATCCAGTATGATTATTATTTATTGTTTTGGATAGTGGTATTTTCATTTTGTTAGTTAATATTGTCATAAATATCTTATAGGCATTATTTAATAATGATATAGGTCTATATGAGGTACAGAGGTTTGGGGATTTGTTTTCCTTTAGGATTGGTGTGATTAAGGAATATCTCCAAGAGGGTGGTATTAAAGTTTGTGACTGAATTTCTAATAGAGATTTATGGAAGAGAGATAGTATCTTTGAAGGATAAAATTTATATATTTCCATAATTATGCCATCTATACCTGGAGCTTTATTATTTTTACCCTCTTTTATTGTATCTGTAATTTCTTTGTAGCATATGGGTGCTTGCAGATCTACTTTTAATTTTTCTGTTTTTGTTTTTTCATATTAGAACATTTTTCATCTAGATTTAATTGATCGATATGAATATTTTCTTTTTGGAAATGTTCCATATAGTGATTTCTATAGGCATCAAGAATCTTTTCATGGAAGATACTTTTAATGTCATTAGCCTTTGTTTGGTTCATAGGTTCAGAGGTTCATAGGTTCATAGGTTGGTACTAGGCTATCGGCCCTAGGGCCTATACAAGCCTAGCCATAACAATTCCCTGGATATTTCTTCCCACAATATTTATTTCCTTGGACCCCTGTCTAGGAGGACGGCTGACATGATCTCCAGGGTGAATTTCCTATCTCCCATCCAATGGATTTTGATTCTTGTGGATAAATTATCTAGATATTTGGGAGAAGTGGCCAAGGTATTAATTTTTAGTTTTTCTAAAGCTAAACTAGTTTTATGTATTAGAATTTTGTTGAATTTATTGTTTAACACTCCTACTTTCTTTTTCATCTCCAAATGATTTGGATTTTTTTCAGCTTTTACTGACAAAAGTTTGGATTGTAGATCTAATAATTCAGAATCCCATTCTCTGATTTTTTTTATATCAAGTTAGGGTTTTGCCATATATGAAAGCTTCTAATGAGTCCCACATCATTATTTTATTTATCTCTGTGGTGTGTTACAATTCTCTGACTCTTCTAACTTTAAAAAAAACAAATCCTAGAGACTTTTTCACCCAAAATCACCCTACTTCGTCCACCATCATAAGCCTTGCTTAATCATAAGCACTCGCCCTCAACTCAATTTCTTACATACCTAGAAAACCACAATCTCATACCTTCCTTTTCCTTAATCTTGACTCCAAACCACCCACCCACCCTGGCCTTCTCCCCAACCACCACACATTACCTACTGCCTACTCACCTTCTTTCCCTTGCACTGCTCTGAACTGTCTCTCTTAAGCACACTATCTGTCTCACTTCATCCTCTTGTCTCTACATCTCTCAGATCTCCACCAAGCCTTCCTCTCTATTCCATCCTTCTCTCCACTCTACTTACCTCTTTCATCCCACACTCACTCTTCTATCTCCTTTCTACAGCAGTCATCCCAACCTACTCATCCTCCTTCTACTCTGGACTCCAACCTCTTCTCCATCCCTTTATCTTACCTCCATCCTGCCACTATCATCCATTCTGCCTTCCTCTAACATTCCAGATACAACCCTACAATAACATCTTCATACCACTACCTTACTCCACTACAAAACCCAAATAGCTTACTACTCTACACAAACCAACTCCAAACAACTTCAAATCTCTAAACTCCATAAAAATCATCTCTCACCAACTCCAATAAATCATCATATTCTTCTCTTCAAACAGCAATCAAAATAGCTTGCCACACCCACACTAACCAAATCATTGACAAAACCAACAAGCATCACATAAGCCAAACCAAGTCAAACTCTCAGGTGGTCAACAGCCAAAAACTGCAAAACCATAGCTAAACCCAACAAAACATAAATTTGAACCACCAAGAACAACACTCTCTATAAGAACAACTGCTTTCTCCCTTATATCCTCTCTTCCTTCTAACATCTCATCTTTCTACCATCTCCACTTCCCTAAGCCCCTCTATCTCCTAATTCTAAACTATCTGCTCTCCTAAAAACTCTTCTACTGCTGCAAAACTCTACAAACTCTGAACTGGCTAGAACTCCCTCTCACCATTGTCTTTGGCTCTAAACTTAAACTACCTTACTACAACTAACCCAACCACCAAAGCAACTAACACCCTAAAAAATCCCCTGACTCCACCCCTAGCCTATGAAACGCCTTTAACACCCACACACCATCTAACACCCACAAACAACAAACATCCACAAATCCACCAAGCCCCAAATCTCCCCTGAACTCCAACTCTTCTCTCTCCTTCTCTTCTCTATCTCTCTCAACTTCTCCTCCTTCCTCTTCAAAATCCAACTTTCTTCTTAACATCCTCTCTCTTACAACTTTCTCTTTCTCTAAACATACACATACCTAATAAACATCACAATAATTTCTCTAAATACCCTCTTTACTCCCTCTACATCCTCTTACTCTCTTCTACCCTTTCTTTCTTCTCTTCTTCTCTCTCCTTCATGATCTATTCTCTCCCTTACTATACTACTCTCTTTCTTCTGTCTCTCTCTCCTACTTTGTAAATAATATTGTGTATTAGACCATAGACCTCTTCTCTTCTCATTCAGTCACAGTCGCAAGCGCTACTAGAAACTACTAAATCTAAATCTTCTACCTTCCTGAATGATTTTGTTTGCGTGTATTTATTTTTTTTTTTTTACTATTTGTATTCAATGTAATGTCAATGTAAATGTATATATTTTATTACTATCTTTTGAGCTTATGTAACTTGTATTTTATTTTGTTTTTGCTTTTTTTTTCTCCCCTCTCTCCTGAAAATGGGTACGTTCTGGCCCAGTGGACTTCCCCGGTAATCAAACTGGAAATAAATAAATAAATAAATAAGAAGAACTGTAATTGAGATAATAACCAGGGGTTGAACTCTTTAAGTTCAGTTATATATGCTGGAATTCTGGAGTTAAACATTAATGGCTTGTACCCATTTTGAAGTTTTAGTATCAATGAATTGTGGTCTGAAAAGGGGCAGGAGGTGATTGAGAAATTATTGATTTTAGAGTGTAAGTCATGGGCAGCAAATATTTTATCTGTTCTAGTTTGGGTACCAAATCTGTGATCCTGATGGGAAAAAAAAACAAAGATTTATCTTAGGTTCATAGTTTCATAGGTGTGTACTAGGCTAATGGCCCTGGGGTCTTTACAAACCTAGCCCATAGGATTACCCTGGCATAATGCTAGCTGACCTTAGTTCCCAGTGCGTCTATCGAGTACAGCCACTGGAGTTATCCGTGGGGTGAATTTTCTGTTATTCATCCACTCATCAAGATTTCTCTTGAAGAGGGTCAGCGAGATGCTCTGCTTTACATGTATGGGAAGTCTGTTCCATAGCATGGGCAGTCTCTGAGTTATGAACCTGTCCCTCCAGCATGTTCTGTTAATTGTGATAATGAGGTTGATGTCTCTGGAGCATGTGGTGAGGATAGATTAGGATTTCTTTAGATGTAGCATTTCTAACAGAGCTGGGTCAGACATGGCTTTGTAAGTCAAGCAGAGATCGCCTTTAAGTAGGTGATATGAGACATAAAATAGTTGTAGTTTTTTAGTCTGTCCATATAGGACAAGTGTTTAAGGCCTAGGATCCTTTCTGTGAGGTAATTTTGTGGCCTCTCCAGTTGTTACAGGTGTCTAGTGAGGTACATGCCAAATGGGGCATTATACTTGATGAGTCGCCTAATGACGGAAGAGTAGTGGGAGACAATGACCTCTTTCTTCCTGGATGCAAAACCCTTAGTAATGAGATGTGCCACATAGAAGGACTTTCTGAACACAGTGGCAATGTGGTGATCAAAAGAGAGGTTGCTGTCAACCTGTGTTCCCAGATCTCTTATAATGCCTTCTGTGTTCAGTGGACTATCATCAATGTGGTAATTCATGGGAACTGGGTTTTCCCAAAGGCGATGATGACACATTTTTTGCATTGAGCTTAAGGCCATGGGTCTGACACCAGTCATTGGTCACAGTGAGGCCATTCTGCTCCCAACTTTGTCAGCCAGAGTCCCATCATGTCAGCCTTGACTTCAGATAAGTATATACCAAACAAGAGAGGACCTAGGACAGAAACCTGTGGGACTCCACTCATGACTAACTGGCAGTTTGACTTGGAGTCAGCTACTTTTACACTGGATTCTATCTGTGAGCCAGTTTGCAACCCACCTAGTGATATAGGGACTGATGCCAAGCTTAGAGAGTTTTTCTATGATTCCTGAGTGGGGAATGGTATTAAAAGCCTTGGCAAGATAAAAGTAGGCTGTATGAACCACCTTGCCTTCATACACAGCTCTGGTGACTGACTCAAAGAAGTCAACCAAGTTGAGTAGGCATGATCTACCCTTCACAAAACCAAACTGTGTGGGATCCAGAGTTTGGAGATTCCCTATATCTTTGTTTATTAGGTCCATGATGATGCTAGAAGTCTAAACCTCAAAATGCACTCTCTCGAGGCACTCCTAAAAATGGAGACCATCGATATCTGTGCAGTAACTGAGACCTGGTTCAAGTCTCCAGAGAGCACCCCTGCAATACCAGGCTACAACTCTTATCACACTTTTCGGCCACCAAACCAGGACCGAAACTCTAAAGGTGGAGGAGTGTCAATATTCACCAAGGATATTCACACCACCAGGTTAGTTACCCAACACAATGCATCTGAAATTCTCAAGGTGCAACTAACACTAGGTAAGACTGCAATCCAAATTGTAGCTTGCTGCAGATCCCCCACCATACTCCAAGATTCTCACTAGACCTTTCTGAACATACTGGAAAATATTAAGATAGAACCAAACACCCTAATACTGGGTGATTTTAACTACCCTGCCATTAACTGGGAAAACTACTCATGTACCAACACCTTTGCCCAACGGTTCTTGGAATTCATAAATTCCAATGCCCTGGATCAACTAACCCATAGTCCCACCAGGGGCGCCAATATTCTAGACCTGGTCATTACCAGTATGGGAAATCGATGCTCCACACCTATGGTCACACGCTCGTTAGTCAGGTCTGACCATAAGCTAATCACCCTTAACATCCACATCCCACCCCCACCCCCCAGTAAGGAAACCTCCATAAAAAACTTCTCCAAAGCCAACTTCATGCTACTCAAGTCAGAAGTGACAAACTTCATGACACCCATGCAGAAGGGAACTGAACGTTCAACTGCTGAATCCTTCTCTAAGGCACTATATGAGAACATCCACTCATGCATGAATTGTGCCATCCCAAATAGAACCAAGATGCTCTCATCCAAAAAAAGGAAGCCAATCTGGTGGTCTCCTGCCATAAACAAACTTTACAACAAAAGGAAGACACTGTTGCAGAAAAGAGGAAAATCCCAAGATGCAAAAAACTCCCTTACCAGCATCAGTAAGAAACAGAGATCCCTCATAAAATCCTCCAAAGCTAGTTACAAAAATAAAATTGCCAAAGATTCCAAAGACAACCACAAGGCATTCTATAACTATGTCAAGAATCTAAATGGCAATGCTCAGATCTGCTCTGAGCTAAAACAGAATGGCATTAAATATACTGATCCCAAGGATATTGTCAATATCCTGGCTGATCGATTCAGTGCCAACTTCACCCCCCTCTCACCCCCTAAATGGCCCATCTCAATACCGGAAGATTGCCATATTCTGGTAATAATGGCCACACAGGTAAAAATGCACTCTCCAAAGCTAAGAATACAGCATCCATGGGACAAGATGACATCCTGAGCTGTGTACTACATGAACTACAATATGAACTGGCACCTCATGTAAGTGTCATGTTTAATCATAGCCTCACGTCAGGTTTCGTGCCCACTGAGTGGTGCAGAGCTACAGTTATCCCACTCCAAAAGGGGGGATCCATCTTGGATCCCAGAAACTACCATCCCATCAGTCTGACAAGCCTTATCTGCAAGGCCATGGAGTGTATTATAATGGAAATTATAAACAAAGACATTGGCGACCTTCAAACACTGGACCCCACCCAATTTGGGTTCGTGAAGGGCCGATCTTGTCTCCTGAACCTGATTGACTTCTTCAAATCAGTCTCCAGAGCCATGGACAAGGGTAAGGTGGTCCACGCAGCCTATCTAGTCCTTGCCGAGGCCTTTGTCACCATCCCCCACTCTGGAATCATAGATAAACTTACTAAGCTGGGCATTAATCCCTATGTCACCCAATGGGTTGCTAACTGGCTTACTGATAGAACCCACACTGTAAACATAGCTGACTTCAAATCCAGCGCCAGACAAGTGACAAGTGGAGTACCTCAGGGTTCCGTCCTGGGACCGCTCTTGTTTGGCATCTACTGCTCTGAAGTACAGGCCAACAATAAGGGACTCTGGCTAACAATGTTTGCAGATGACTGCAAACTGGGAGCCATTATTGAATCCCCAAATGATGTGGATACTCTACAAAAGGGCCTTACAGAAACAGATGCTTGGTGCCAGAGCCATGGGCTCAAGCTCAATGCCAAGAAATGTATAGTTATCCCCTTTGGGAAAAAAACATGTATCTGTGAATTACCATATAGGTGGCAGTACACTAAACACCGAAAGTGTGATAAGAGACTTAGGGACACAGGTGGACAGTGGTCTCACCTTCGATAACCACATTGTCACAACAGTCAGGAAATCCTTCTATGTGGCACACCTCATCACTAAGGGCTTTTCATCCAGAAAAAAGGAGGTCATTGTCCCACTGTACTCATCCCTCATTAGACCCATTATAGAATACAATGCCCCATTTGGTATGTACCTCTCAAGACATGTGCAACAACTGGAAAGGCCACAGAAATACCTCACTAAAAGAATCACAGGCCTAAAGCAGATGCCCTACACTGACCGCCTTAAAAAACTCCAGCTATACTCTGTCACATATCATCTACTCAGAGGCGATCTCTGCTTAACATAAAAGGCCATGTCAAACCCAGAGCTGTTGGACATGCTACACTTAAAGAAATCCCAATAATTCAGAGCCACACCTCCAGGAATCTAAACCTTGTAATCACAATAAACAAAACATGCTGGAGGGATAGGTTCCTGACCCAGAGACTCCCCAGACTCTGGAATAGATTGCCCATACATGTAAAGCAGAGTGCCTCTTCGGCCCTCTTCAAAAGGAACCTTGACGATTGGATTGGAGAAAGGAAATTCACCCCAGGGATCACATCAGTTGCCCTTCTAGACAGGGGTCCAGGGAAGTAAATTGTATGGGAAAAAATAGCCAGGGAATTGTTATGGCTAGGTGTGTATAGGCCCTAGGGCTGATAGCCTAGTACCAACCTATGAACCTATGAACCTATGTGTTCCATAGCTTTGCATATCAGACTCGTTAGGCTAATGGGGTGATAGTTCCCATGGTCTGTAGTCGCTCCTCCTTTGTGGAGAGGGATGACTGTAGCAGTGCACCATTTGGCAGGGACAATGTCGGAGATGAGCCTGTGACTGAACAGGGCATACAGGTGAGGTGCCAGTTCACTCTGTATTTCATGTAGAACACAAACAGGGATATTGTCAGGTTCCATAGAACCTGTATTCTTGGCCTTGGACAGTGCTGTTTTAACCTGTGCTGCAGTAATACTGGGTGCCTGGCAATCTACTGGTATTGTGATTGGTCCTTGGGGGGGAGAGAGAGGTAAAGTTGGCAGTGAATCTGTCAGCCTGTATACTGGCAATATCTTTTGGCTCGGTATTGGAGGTACCATTATGCAGTAGCACAGAGCAAATCTGGGTATTTCCGTGGAGGTTCTTTACATAACTATAGAAGGACTTGTGGTTGTCTTTACTATCTGCTGCAATTCTGTTTTCATACCTAGATTTAGAGAATTTGATGAGGGATCTCAACTTTTTGTTGAGGCAAATAAGGGAGTTTTTCCAGTCTTGGGACTTCACCTTATTCTGCATCAGTTTCCTCCTTATGTTGTAGAGTTTGTTTATGGCATGGGACCACCATATTGGTTTCCCTTTTTTGCAGGAGAGTATCTTAGTTCTACAGTGTATGGCATAATCCATGCATTTGTGTACGTGTTCGTACAGTGCATTGGTGTATGATTCTGTGGTCATGCAACTATTCTTCATTTGCATGGGTGCCATGAAGTTAGCCACCTCTGTTTTTACGATTCCAAAGTAAGCTTTGAAGAAGTTTTTCATGGTGGTTACCTTTGCTGGGGTGGAGAGATGTGGATTTCCCAGGTGATTAGTTTGTGGCCGGATCTAACCATGGAGGAGCTGACTATTGGTGTAGAGCAACGGTCGCCCATGTTAGTAATGACCAGGTCAAGGATGTTGCTACTCTAGTGGGGGCATTGGAAATAATGAGCTCCAGGAAACATTGGGCAAGTGTATTGGTACATGAGTAGTTTACCCTGTTAATGGAGGGGTTGTTGAAGTTGCCTAGTAAAAGAGTGTTAGGTTGGACTGTAATATTCTCCAGGGTGCTTAGGAATGTGGAGTGCGAGTCTTGGGACATGGTTGGGGACTTATAGCGGCTATGACCTGAATTGCTGTCTTACCCAATGTTAGCTGTACCTGAAGTATCTCTGATGCATTATGTTGGGCTACCAGTCTGGAGGTGTGCACATCCTTTATGAATATGGAAACACTACCATCTTTGGAGCTTCAGTCCAAGTTCTGGGGCCAAAAGGTATGGAATGAGTTATAGCCTGGTAGTGCAGGGGTACTTTCTGCTGCCTTGAACCAGGTCTCTATTACAGCACAAATGTCAATGTTCTCCATTTTAAGGAGTGCCTTGAGTGAATGCATTTTGAGATTTAGGCTTCTAGCGTTTAGCAACATGACCCTCAGATTACATTTGCTTGTAGCTGTTATGGTGGTAGGTTGGTCTTTGGAACACTGCCTAAAAAAGGCACAATAAGGGTGGCAAGAGCTGTGGCCAGTATCTGGAAGCCCATGGGTGACAAATGCATGCCATCTCTGGCAAAGCATCAAGGTCTGTCAATCATGTCATCCCAGGCAGACAGATACTGGATCCCCTTAGAATGACACCAGAAACTTAGTCAGTTGTTGAAATCAATCATTTCCTGCTTGTACTGTGGTATAATTCTGGGTGATGGTAGGACGCTGCTTTGGGCTAGGGTCATACCCGGCTGGGCTACATAATCCAAGAGCTCCTCCATGTCTCTTTTCATGGAATCCAGGGAGGTACATCTCAGGTCATTCACACCCACATGTACAATGACAGAGTCATATTTGTACCTGTTGTTGAGTGACCTGAGTGTGTGCATTATGTGTTGAATCCTGGCAACATAGTGAGTGGGACATCAGTGTGCTTCACAATCAAGTCACCTATGACTAGTGTGTTGGGCATGCTGTTTTGCCTTAGGGGCTTTGGTTGAGTGGCACACTGTTTAGGAGAGTTATGTGTCTCTTGATTAGTGTTGTGTTGTTGTGGTTGAGTGCGTTTCTGCCTTGGAGGTCTCTGCTGCTTGGGTAGATTTTTATTTAGAACCTATGTGAAGGTGGGGGTGTGGTTTGTGTTTTTATGTGAAGGTAGTGCTGGTGTGTGTTCCAGAGGACTATGTGTTCCATGTGGTGTGGTGCAAGTGTTGACCTTCTCCTTTTGACCAGCTAGTATTGGCTGGAGACTGGGTGCCTTCCAATATGGATATATAAGTGCATCTCTCACAAGTCTGAGTTTTGGAAGGTAAGAGGAGAGGGTTGTTGGTGTACATGAGACAGTTACTTCATTGCCTCAGGATGCCCAAGTTCACCACATTAATAGGAGAAAGCACAGGGAACTGACCTTTAGACATGCCTGGAGGGGTGGGCATTGATAATAGGTATTAAATCTGCTTCCTTGTAGAATGTTTAGTGCTGGTTACAACTGTGTGCTACAATAATTGGTACAAGAAGTCTGGTAAAGTGCTAGACTAATAAGATAGTATCAGTGCAGGAGAGGAGAGAACTAGTAGATCTAAGGGAAAAATTGAAGAGCAGACTCTGCACCACTCAGAAGCTTATAAACAGTCCTGGATACAGCAAGTCTGTATCTGGACTATACTAGTTAGAGGAAAGGCAGGAAACAAGAGTAAATGCTGGCTTTTAAACTGGAAAGATGAGAGAGATAGAAAAACTGCCCAAACAGCCAATAAACTACAATTTCTGGGCCAAGAACCATATCACTTATGGTAGATAAGCTATGATAAGCTAGAAGGCTTCCCTCCAACACAAAAAGGCTTGGGGGTGCTCAGGAGCTTATAAAGGACAAGACTCATTACAGGAAAGGGGTGGGAAATTATTTGAGCTACTAGCTGTAGCCACTAAATGAAAGTTTTAAACAGATAAAGGAACAAGGAGATTCTGGAGAATACTTTTAACTGCAAACAAATCAGTTATATGATACCTGAGTAGAACACAGAAACCTTAAAAAATGCAGACAAAAGCACTCACAACCAGAAAATACAACTCTCAGTATGAAAAAGCAGTTTACAGTTAAGTAATTCAGTAAACATGCAATTAGAGTAATGAAACAGTATCTAGCAATGAAAAGTACAGTTAAAACAGCATAAAACAGTATAAAACAGTACACAAATGCAGCATAGAAGATAACTGAGGAAAAAGATATGTATAAGATAAAATATGATTTACTGCAAAAGTGATGAGCATGAAAGAGAGCCATGCAGGGGTCCATTGTAACAAAATGTGAATCAGTGAAAGCATTGTACAACAAAAATTCAGACTTGTTGTATTAGGTGTGGCTATGAGCATGAGGAGAAGTTGCATCCTTAATGGAATCAGTTTTATAGAACTTACATTAGACATAGATGTTTTTAAGATTGTTATAATGCGCTTGTTAAAAGAGAAGTTGCATGTTGAACAGAAACTCGAGAATGAGCTGTTTGTTGCTTACTGTGGAAACTGAAAGGATTAATACATCGGGCATGATGCCAGGGCACTTCTATAGGCTAGGCTTGTAAAGGCTCCAGGGTTATAAGTCTAGTATGCACCTATGAACCTATGAACATATGAAACAGTAAAAAAAGCTTTATAATAGTGCAAAATGTAGTAGATTAACCATATAGCACAATTATAAGTGATACAGATGTGCAATTCAATGAAATAAGTGTAAGAAATAAATTATCCTGCTCTTGGAATCTTAAGGAATTTTGGCTTAGTTTCTGTAATGAATGACCATCCACAGCCTGCTAAATACAAGCATAGCCTTTTCCAGACACAGGGTTTATATACCAGAAAGGATGGAAGAATCAAGAAGATTGAATTAATACTCAGTCCTACTAGCCCCTGCTATTACCCAATCATACATGCTACAGAAGTTCAGTAAACCCTGTCACTCTCAATAATAATGAAGACAACAGACTATCAGCAGAAAATGGTTGCCAGAAACACAGGAAACTCAACAAACAAAACTACCAAGCCTGGACAACAGCAGGCCTCTTTCAATATTATGCCACCTGAGCAGAATACAGCAACCTCATGATAAATGCATAGAAAGAGACTCACAAAGAAAAAAAAATACAAGTCTCAGTATGAAAAAGCAATTTACAGTTTACTAATTAAATAAAAATGCAATTATAGTAATGCACACTATTACAGCTATTAGCTGTAGCCACTAAATGAAAGTTTTAAACAGATAAAAGGAGCAAGGAGACTCTAGAGAATGCTTTTAACTGCAAACAAATCAGTTATATGATACCTAACTGGAACACACAAACTGAAAAAAATGCACAGAAAAGCACTTACAAACACAAAACACAATGTTCAGTATGAAAAAAGCAGTTTATAGTTAAGTAATTCAGTAAACATGCAATTAGAGTAATGAAACAGTATCTAGCAATGAAAAATACAGCTAACAGTATAAAACAGTACATAAATGTAGTGAAATAGTAAAAAAACATCTTTATAACAGTGCAAAACGTAGTAGATTAACTGTATTGTACAATTATAAGTGTTACAGAAGTGCAATTCAATGTAATAAGTGTAAGAAATAATTAAATCGGCTTTTGGAATCTTAAGGAATTTCTGCTTAGTCTCAGTAATGAATCACCATCCACAGCCTGATAAATACAAGCATAGCCTTTAGGAGCCACAGGGTTTATATACCAGAAAGGATGGAAGAATCAAGAATATTGAATTATTACTCAGTCCTGCTAGCCCCTGCTATTACCCAATCACTCATGCTACAGAAGAACAAGAAACACTGTTACACTCAGTAATAATGAAGACAATAGACTATCAGCAGAAAATAGCTGCCATAAACACAGTAAAATCAACAAACAAAACTACCAGGCCTGAACAACAGCAGGCCTCTATCAAGATTATGCCACCTGAGCAGAGCACAGAAACCTCAAGATAAATGCATAGAAAGAGCACTCACAAAGAGAAAATACAAGTCTCAGTATGAAAAAAGCAGTTTACAGTTTAGTAATTAAATAAAAATGTAATTATAGTAATGTACACTATTACAGCTACTAGCTGTAGGCACCAAATGAAAGTTTTAAACAGATAAAGAAGCAAGGAGACTCTAGAGAATGCTTTTAACTACAAGCAAATCAGTTATAAGATACCTGACTAGAACACAGAAACCTAAAAAAATGTAAAAAGCACTCACAAACAGAAAATAAAACTCTCAGTGTAACAAGCAGTTTACAGTTAAGTAATTCAGCAAACATGCAATTAGAGTAATGAAACAGTATCTAGCAAAGAAAAATACAGTTAAAACATTATAAAACAGTACATAAATGCAGTGAAAAAGTAAAAAAAAATGTATAACAGTGCAAGATGTTGTAGATTAACTGTATAGCACAATTATAAGCTTTAGAGAAAAGCAATTCAATGAAATAAATGTAAGAAATAACTTATCCTCCTCTTGGAATCTTAAGGAATTTTTGCTTAAACTCAGTAATGAATCACCATCCACAGCCTGGTAAATACAAGCATAGCCTTTTGCGGGTCCACTATGCAATTTCAAAATACTAAAATCCCGAAATTCAATATTTCGAAATTACATAGCCGAATACTCAAAGTTCCAAAACTGGCAGAAGCACGAAATTCAAAATCTCGAAGCACAGAGATGTTGAATTTCCACTTCCACTGGTGCGGTGTGTGGATGTATCGGTTGAATTTAAGTAAGGTTGTGTGTGTAAATGTGTTGGGTAGGGGCTTTAGTGTGTGTAAGTGTGTGTTGTGACTGTGATGTGTGTGTGTGAGGGACTGTAAGATATGAGTGTGTGTGTGTTTGTGTGTGTGTGTGTGTGTGTGTGTGTGTGTGTGTGTGTGTGTGTGTGTGTGTGTGTGTGTGTGTGTGTGTGTGTGTGTGTGTGTGTGTGAGTTTCATTTGTGTTTCTGTTTGTGTGATCTCAGAGTTAGAATATATAAGTAGGGGGTGTGGGGGGCACAGCCCCCCCACATGGGAGGGTGCAGGGGTGCTTGCCCCCCTGCTTACCTATAGTGTAGATGCATTTATTTGATTGTGGGGGAGATTGTTTTGTGTGTGTTTATGTGTGTACTGTATGTGTAGCGTAGTTTCAGCATTTTTGAATTTCGCGGTTGTGTGTTTTCGGAATTTGAGTTGTGCTTGGGTTTTCGGCTATATAATTTTGAAATACTGAATTTCGGGATTTCAGTATTTTGAGATTACATAGTGGACCCCCTTTTGCAGACACAGGGTTTATATACCAGAATGGATGGAAGAATCAAGAAGATTGAATTACTACTCAGTCCTACTATTCCCTATTACCCAATCACTCGTGCTACAGAAGGTCAGGAAACCCTGTTACTCTCAATAATAATGACGACAACAGACTATCAGCAGAAAATGGTTGCTGGAAACACAGAAAACTCAACAAACAAACCTACCAGGCCTGGACAACAGCAGGCCTCTATCAAGATTATGAAACCTGAGTAGAACACAGAAACCTCATGATAAATGCATAAAAAGAGCACTCACAAAGAGAAAATACAACTTTCAATATGAAAAAGCAGTTTACAGTTTAGTAATTAAACAAAAATTTAATTAAAGTAAATCACACTATTACAGCTACCAGCTGTAGCCACTAAATGAAAGTTTTAAACAGATAAAAGAGCAAAGAGACTCTAGAGAATGCTTTTAACTGCAAATAAATCAGTTATATGATACCTGACTAGAACACAGAAAGCTCACAAAAATGCAGAGAAAAACATTCACAAACAGAAAACATAACTCTCAGTGTGAAAAAGCAGTTTACAGTTAAGTAATTCAGTAAACATGCAATTAGAATAATGAAACAGTATCTAGCAATGAAAAATGCAGTTAAAACAGTATAAAACAGTGCATGAATGTAGTGAAACAGTAAAAAAGCTTTTTGAAAATGTAGTAGATTAACTGTATAGCACAATTATAAGTGTTACAGAAGTGCAATTCAATGAAATAAGTGTAAGAAATAACTTATCCTTCTCTTGGAATCTTAAGCAATTTTTGCTTAGTCTCAGTAATGAGTCACCGTCCACAGCCTGGTAAATATAAGCATAGCCATTTGCAGATAAAGGGTTTATATACCAGAAAGGATGGAAAAACCAAAAAGATTGAATTACTACTCAGTCCTACTAGTCTCTGCTATTACCCAATCTCTCATGCTACAGAAGGTCAGGAAACCCTGTTACTCTCAATAATAATGAAGACAATAGACTATCAGCAGAACATGGTTGCTGGAAACACAGAAAACTCAACAAACAAACCTACCAGGCCTGGACAACAGCAGGCCTCTATCAAGATTATGCCACCTGAAGAGAACACAGAAACCTCATGATAAATGCATAGAAAGAGCACTCACAAAGAGAAAATACAAGTTCCAGTATGAAAAAGCAGTTTACAGTTTAGTAATTAAATAAAAATGTAATTATAGTAATTCACACTATTACAGCTACTAGCTGTAGCCACTAAATGAAGTTTTAAACAGATAAAAGAGCAAAGAGACTCTAGAGAATGCTTTTAACTGCAAACAAATCAGTTATATGATACCTGACTAGAACACAGAAACCTCACAAAATGCAGAGAAAAGCACTCACAAACAGAAAACACAACTCTCACTGTGAAAAAGCAGTTTACAGTTAAGTAATTCAGTAAACATGCAATATAGAATAATGAAACAGTATCTAGCAATGAAAAATGCAGTTAAAACAGTATAAAACAGTACATAAATGTAGTAAAACAGTAAAAAAGCTTTTCAAAATGTAGTAGATTAACTGTATAGCACAATTATAAGTGTTACAGAAGTGCAATTCAATGAAATAGGTGTAAGAAATAACTTATCCTGCTCTTGGAATCTTAAACAATTTTTGCTTAGTCTCAGTAATGAGTCACCATCCACAGCCTGGTAAATATAAGCATAGGCTTTTGCAGACACAGGGTTTATATACCAAAAAGGATGGAAAAATCAAGAAGATGGAATTACTACTCAGTCCTACTAGCTCCTGCTATGACCCAATCACTTGTGCTACAGAAGGTCAGGAAACATTGTTACTCTCAATAACAATGAAAACAACAGACTATCAGTAGAAAATGGGTGCCAGAAACACAGGAAACTCAACAAACAAAACTATCAGGTGTGGACAACAGCAGGCCTCTATCAAGACTATGCCACCTGAGCAGAACACAGAAACCTCACAATAAATGCATAGAAAGGGCATTCACAAAGAGAAAATGCAAGTCTTAGTATGAAAAATCAGTTTACAGTTTAGTAATTAAATAAAAATGCAATTATAGTAATGCACACTATTACAGCTAATACCGGTAACCACTAAATAAGGTTTTAAACAGATAACGGGGCAAGGAGACTCTAGAGAATGATTTTAACTGCAAACAAATCAGTTATATGATACCTGACTAGAACACCCAAACCTAAAACAATGCACAGAAAAACACTCACAAAAAGAAAATACAACTCTCAGTATGAAAAAGCAGTTTACAGTTAATTAATTCAGTAAACATGCAATTAGAGTAATGAAACATTATCTAGCAATGACAGATACGTTATAAAACAGTGCATAAATGCAACAAAAAAGACAAAAAAGATTTATAACAGTGCAAAATGTAGTAGATTAACTGTATAGCACAATTATAAGTATTACAGTAGTGCAGTTCAATGAAATAAGTGTAAGAAATAACATATCCTGCTCTTGGAATCTTAAGGAATTTCTTCTTATTCTCAGTAATGAATCAACATCCACAGCCTGGTAAATACAAGCATAGCCATTTGCAGACACAGGGTTTATATACCAGAAAGGATGGAAGAATCAAGAAGGTTGAATTACTACTCAGTCCTACTAGCCCCTGCTATTACCCAATCACTCGTGCTACAGAAGGTCAGGAAATCCTGTTACTCACAATAATAATGAAGACAACAGACTGTCAGCAGAAAATGGCTGCAGAAACACAGGAAACACAACAAAACTTCTAGGCCTGGATAGCAGGAGGCCTCTGTCAAGATTATGCCACCTGAGCAGAACTCAGAAACCTCACGATAAATGCAAAGAAAGAGCACTCACAAAGAGAAAAAAACAAGTCTCAGTATGAAAAAGCAGTTTACAGTTTAGTAATTAAATAAAAATGCAATTATAGTAATGCACACTATTACAGCTACTTGCTGTAGCCACTAAACAAAAGTTTTAAACAGATAAAGGAGCAAGTAGTCTCTAGAGAATGCTTTTAACTGCAAACAAATCAGTTATATGATACCTGACTAGAACACAGAAACCAAAAAAAAAAAAAGGCACAGAAAAACACTCAAACAGAAAATACAACTCTCAGTATGAAAAAGCAGTTTGCAGTTAATTCAGTAAACATGCAATTAGAGTAATGAAACAGTATCTAGCAATGAAAAATACAGTTAAAACTGTATAAAGCAGTACATAAATGCAGCGAAACATTAAATAAATCTTTATAATAGTGCAAAATTTAGTAGATTAACTGTATAGCACAGATATAAGTGTTACAGAAATGCAATTCAATGAAATAAGTGTAATAAATAACTTATCCTGCTCTTGGAATCTTAAGGAATTTTTGCTTAGTCTCAGTAATGAATCACCATCCACAGTCTGATGAATACAAGCATAGCCTTTTGCACACAGGGTTTATATACCAGAAAGGTGGAAGACTCAAGAAGATCGAATTACTACTCAGTCCTACTAGCCCCTGCTATTACCCAATCAATCGTGCTACAGAAGTTCAGGAAACCCTGTTACTCTCAATAATCATGAAGACAGACTGTCAGCTGAAAATGGCTGCCAGAAACACAAGAAACTCATCAAACAAAATTAGCAGGCCTGGACAACAGCAGGCCTCTATCAAGATTATGCCACCTGAGCAGAACACAGAAACCTTCTGATAAATGTATAGAAGGAGCACACACAAAGAGAAAATGCAAGTCTCATTATGAAAAAGCAGTTTACAGTTTAGTAATTAAATAAAAATGCAATTATAGTAATCCACACTATTACAGCTACTAGCTGTAGCCACTAAATGAAAGTTTTAAACAGATAAAGGAGCAAGGAGACTCTAGAAAATGCTTTTAACTGCAAACAAATCAGTTATATGATACCTGACTAGAACACAGAACCCCCCCACAAACAATGCACAGAAAATCACTCACAAACAGAAAATACTGCTCTCGGTATGAAAAAGCAGTTTACAGTTAAGTAATTCAGTAAACAAGCAATTAAAGTAATGAAATAGTATCTAGCAATTTAAAATACAGTTAAAATAGTATAAAATAGTACATAAATGCAGTGAAACAGTAAAAAAAAGCTTTATAACAGTGCAAAATGTATAGCACAATTATAAGCATTACAGAAGTGCAATTCAATGAAATAAGTGTAAGAAATAACTCATCCCGCTCTTGGAATCTTAAGAAATTTCTGCTTAGTCTCAGTAATGAATCACCATCCAAAGCCTGGTAAATACAAAACTTATTTAAATTTGAAAGTATCTACAAAATGAAATGATTCTACCCACTTGTTTAAACTTTCGATATAGCAGATGTACACAGAGGTCTTTTATTTGTAGTTTCAGAAATATCAAATATACAGTTAAAATCTCCTTCTAATATTAAGTTGCCTTTATAATTATTGGAAATTAAATCCAAGTGTTTTTTAACAGGTCCTGATCCAATGCCTGGAAACCAGTAAAGATTGGCTAGGGTTCATATTCTGTTATTATATTCAACTATTACTAATGCCATAAGGCCCTCTTTATCTTCATACTCATAAATGATTTCTGGGTTAATCACATTTGTTTTCCATAAAATTGTTACCCCTTTTGTCTTCGTCTTATAAGTGGATTGTGCCAATATCATATATTCCTTAGGATTCCATTTGTAATTGTGATTTGTTTTGAAATGAGTTTCTTGAAGGAAAACAAATTGTGCTTTATTCAGTTTTAAATATTTTAGAAGATTTGATCTCTTGCTAGGATTGTTTTAGCCATTGGTATTTAAAGATAATAAAGTTTAGTCTATCTTAGGTTATTTAGACTGCATTTTTTGTTTTATTGTGACTATTAAACATTTTCCTCTGATAACTATGAAGTATATGTTTGAGCTCTTAAAGGAAATTGTCAGTTTTAAATGCTGAATGTTTGCCAATAAAGTAATGTTTTGGGCAGGCATACTAAAAATGTTTTTGTGAAATGACAAATTTAAACTAATGATAACTGTTAACAAAACTAAGATCCACATTAGCCATGGAATGAAAATCTTTCCTAATCTGATGGATAAACCTAAGTCCATCAGATTATCACTCATACCTTGACAATCCAGAACATCTGAGCTCCATAAATTTAATTATCATATGGAGAATGTTTGTGATAGGAATAAGCAATATTTATATTATTTTGAACAGATATAGTACTGTTGTAGATTAGACAGAATTCTAATACAATATAAATGTCTACTTATTGTATAAGCAATTAATATTTACACGAAAGATAGATGACAAACAATTCAGTCATAGTAAAGTAGGATGTATCATATATAAAACCTCAGTAAAAGATTATAGCACACAGTTATTTAACATATTCACCCTTACTGATGAAGTCTTTCAAAACATATTACTTAATATAAGTAGATGGTAATAATATTTATACCTAATGTTTATAATACAATGTTTTTACTGGATATATCAGAAGTTATATTTCATTTTTTCCAGCATTTAAGTAATCACTTTGTTTGTTGCTAAATTACTTAAAGCATCAACTTTGTTTTATGTAAACATTGATGAAAGTTAGTGCATTTTAATTATCAGTGCATTCCTCTTCCCCCATTTCCTACCCATAATAATTTTTGTAGCTGTCATTTCTTATTATAAAATAAGTGAAATTATAGGTTAAAAAAAAAATCACTTATTGTGATTAATGATTACAAGTTCCCTTTCTATGTTCATAAATTACCATTTTATGGCATATACTGAAAGTTTTTAGATTTAAATGGCAATATTCTATTTTGTATAATCAGCAAATGTTAAACTGAGTGATTATTGTCAATTTAATACTATTTGTTTAGAATGCGATTGTTACATTCTGTGACATCCCTAGTTCAGGCTTCTATTGTTTCCCTTGAGCAAATTTGTCAGTTTGATGTAATGTATAAAACATTAGCTACCTTGGTAACAGCTTAAGTGGGTCTATACTGAAACATCGAATGCTGAAAACAGCGAACAATGTTTCATCGACACATTTTCAGCTAAAGCTGAAAATGTTGAAACCACAGAACAGTGATTTCTTTCCTAGGGAAAGAAACCGATGTTCCAACCAAAAAAAAAAAAAAAAAAAAACATTAAACACTTCCAAACATATGCACACATACCCTAACCCTAATTGTACCCCCCAAAAAAACAGTAAATAACTAAATACACATATGCACATAACCCAACCATACATCTAATGGAAAAAGATAACAGTAAACATATTAAAACATATAAACTTACCTTAACCTGCACACTAACCCTAAGGTCAGTAACTCTTGCACATTTACATAAACAGTTCCAAACACATACACACTTACCTTAACCCTAATTCTACCCCCCAAAACAAAAGTAAACAGCTGAAAACACATCCACACGTAACTCAACCATACATCTAATGCAAAATAAAAAACAGTGAACACTTTCATAAATATGAACTTACCTTAATCTGCACCCTAACTCTATGGTCAGTAACTCTTGCACATTCATGCTCGGGAGCTATACAGGACAATGGACCACACTACACTGCAGAACACAGCAAAGCAACAAAGCGGTCAAGCGACTTCTTTCCCAGGGAAAGAATTCGCTGAACAGCCACTTCACTGTTTTGTCTATTCGCTCTATATGTGTCGACGAAAATGCATTCAAGAAAATGCATTTTCGTTGTTCTAATAGAAACCCGCTTAAGTATTATGTATGGTCAAGATGGGTTACAAAACCACAATTCAAGTTAAAGCAATTATATAACTTGTTATGCACATTTACATATATGAAAAAATCATCATGCTTCCCCTTGATGTTCAATATGGTGTATGTCATTTATGACAAGTTAAAACATTAGTGTTGTTATACACAATCCCATATTATTAAACTGAGTGTCTACTGCCAACTTAATACTATTTGTTTAGAATATGATTGTTACATTTTGTGGCATTTCAAGTTCAGGCTTCTATTGTTTCTCTTGAACAACTTTGTCAGTTTGATGTCATGTATAAATCATTAGTTACCTTGGTAACTGCTTAAGTATTATATATGGTCAAGATGGGTTACAAAAACTACAATTCAAGTTAAAACAATTACATGACTTGTTATGCATATTTACGTATATAAGGCAATCATCATGCTTCCCCTTGATGTTCAATATAGTGTATGTCATTTATGACAAGTTAAGAGAGTAGTGTTATTATACACAAGTCCATATTATTAAATCCTGTCTTTAATATCTAAATTCAGCAGGCTGTTTCATCTTATATGATGATTATATATTTTATGTGTAGATTTACCAAAATCATACATTACATAACTATGGCATGTTTTTTCTCCCCCTTTGGCTATTGCTTAGTTATTTGAGAGCCCACAAGCTGTAATGTTTATTCTTATTATTAGCTCTTTCCAAGTGTGTTTATACAGTCCATGGACTATAAATTATGAGACCCTTATAGTTTCTTATTTGTTATAAGTATATTTCCATCCTTACATACACACATATGAGTACTTCAAGCACGGGCAACAAGGCAACAATGCCCATGCAGTTTTCCCAGAATACCATTCTCTAGTTCATGTGGTGTGTTTCCAGGCTGTTCTTAAAATATCCAAACCAATATTTGTCCTGTTCAATTTTACCAGCCTATTCCATGCGGTGGCCACTCTGCAAGTGAACCACTCCATACACTTTCCATTCCCACAGATATTTCCACGAAGGAAATCTGATGACTCTTTAGCACTTCCCAGCAACCCCAAATACCCTAGAATCAGCTATCCCCATATGCCCAACACGTCCGAGCAAGCTCACCTCCCAGACCACTGCAAAGGGTACTGCACAAGACCAAGTTCTCTTAGTATTCACAATAACTCAGACTTCCACTCTTATGTAAGTCCTTAATGTGTTTGGACCAAAATACATTTTAAATATAAAATTGCGCTTATCATTATTATTATTACTTTTTTTAATCAAGAATCAACTTAGTGAGCTAAACGAAGTGTTGGGAGACCATCAATATGTGTACATGTGGTTTAAAACAGCACTTTTATTATATATATATAGATATATATAAGTTTTTAAACCAAAAATGTCATTGCCAAGAATCATCTAGGAGGCTCCTGAGAGCCATTAAGCGTTATTGTCACTCTGTCTCCATTACCATAGTAACCTGGGAGCATCTGTTTCTGTTAGTGTGTCTGTGTACTGCATACCAGAGGCTCGCAATGCACCTGAAGCAAAGCTTCACTTCACTGCAACTTCAAGCCTAAATTCCCTCCCTTTCAGCGAGGCAGCAGCCAGGAAAAAAACAGAGAGCAAACAGATAAAAAAAAAAAAATAAAAAAAAAAAATAAAACAAGAGACGACACACTCCTCTAGCCCAGCCACCTCTCACTCAGCAGACATACAAACCATTCTCTGCCAAAATATCCCAAATCACAGTTCTATCCACCCCCTTCCCTTGGTTCCAGGCTAAAACACCAAATGTCTCTTCCTAATACACAAGCATCAATACACCTTGATCACAAGCTGCAACACACAGCTTCCTGGAGATGAAAATGGCAACATATAACAGCTGCCAGACACAGCTGCATCCACATACACTATGTCAGGCTTAATAAAACAGCACTTGAAGCTATGGTACCTGCCATAATTGATATTAACTATGTTTAGACAGAAGAATGATGACATTTGTACTAGCTGCCAGACACGGCTGCATCCACGCACACCATATTAGGATTGATCAAACAGCACTCAAAGCTATGATACCTGTCATAACTGATATTAACTATATTTAGACAGAATAATGATGACATTTGTACTAAGAGATTGCTACTATTATTTAACCAGGATATACATGACATTTCTAAATCATACTTTAATTGAAGAAGGCATTAGTCTCCATGACAGCATTTTTTTTCAAAACACTCTGCTGTTACTGCTATTATATATGATGTTACTTTGTTACATTTGAGTGTGAACTCTGATGAATGGTACCTTGTTGAATTAGTTAATTAATTATTTAAATTGTTATAAGTAAAATCAATGAAAAATGAACAAGATAAGTATTCACTGAGTTCAAGTATGGGAACAGAAACTTCTATGTTTGTATTATCTGTTGTTTATTTCAGGATAGGGACTTGCAACACTTCAGGAGTTGTGTATTTAGCAGTATGCCAGTTATGCAAACAATATTATGTAGGAAAGACGGAAAGGAAGTTATGTAGGAGGATCTATGAGCACCTATACAACATTTCTAAACATGATGAAAAGAATGCACTATTTAAACACATTAAATCTTTTCCTGAACACTCTTTTCAGTTTGGCATTCTTGAAGTAGTAGGTAAAGACATAAGAGGGGGTGATTGGACCAACCAACTTCTTAGGGCAGAAGCTAGATGGCAGTTAGAACTGAATTCCACTGTTCCACCTGGCCTTAACGACCACATTAGCATCAAATCAGAGCGCAAATTTAGAGCTTATAAATTGTGATAGGCATTTTATTTTGGTTTCAGTGAATTTTTATATATATTTTTAAGCATTTACATATCTATATTCTTATAATTAGCGATATTAGATTAATTTTATGGTAGTTGAACTATCTATTTCATAGTAGTAAATCAATGTATACATATTATGAAGGCTTTCATGTGGCATGTTTTAGTTTTTTAGAATATATATTTTTTGTATATCTTATTATATGAGCATTATTATTACATTAATGTGACAGTATATTTATAATAACTTCTACAGCATTAACAGCAGTTTCTACTTTTTATTTTTATCCATGATTTTTTCACTTTAAGAACTGTTTTGTTTTAATGATTGGTCACCTGTTACTTAATTGTGGGCAAGGTTTTATATTTAAGTGAGTGTTTTTTATGTAATTATTGTTCTGATGAAGTCAACTGACGAAAGCGCTTAACCATTTAGTCTTTTATTTTGTGAATAAACTGTGTTCCGTGTTTTTGGAGGACCTTGGCTGTGAGGTGTATTTGTGTTTGGATTTGTTTTGTTGTGTTACACCTGTTTGGCACCGATTTTTGTTTAGTGTGTTCCCACGGTGCGCTGCAGCCTCCTCGACTGGTTATGGATACTAATGAACTATCCCCTGTCTTTGAGGACGAATTTGATGCGGTTCCTTTTCCTTGTGGGCAGAGGGGCGATGACAGTAGTGATGGTTTGTTGCAGTTAATACTGAATTTAACCAACAAAGTTTCCGAATTGCAAGAAGCGGTTGTCCGCTTACAAAAAACGCCTAATTCATCACTTCCGGTTTCCGGAAGTGAGATTCCACTAGCGCAAAGGGAGGCAAGAGATGCTTCTCAGGTAACTTTGAATAGAAGCAATGGTAACCAGCGAAATTTGGATTCCTTGGATGAAATACGCCAAACGAACAACGCAAACTCTATTAGAGGGGGAATTTGTACTTTCAACTAAAACTGTGACCGTTTGAGTGACTGGAAGAAAATGGATTATGGTTTCTTTAAAAACGGAACTGTTGACACAATGAATACATTGGACTCGAGGTTAGTATCTCTAGAGACTAAACTTTATAAAGTTAGAGCCCTGCAGTGTGACAACGCATATCTTAAAGAATGTGTGGAAAAGAAAAGGGTACCAAAAGGTTTACGTATTTTTAAATTTCCGAATGGCCTCAAAAAGGGGCAACCTGAGGTTGGTGAACTGTTGGAGATGTTCTATAGGCACGGTTTGGAACTGCTGAACTTTATCATAAGAATTAATACTAAAAGAATTGATGGACTTTTAAATGAAATAGATGAATTTAATAACTATATTTTGAATTATGTCAATTTTAATAGAATTAATTTTAGATATAACAACATTTTTGACAAAGTTGAATATGATGTGGGCATGAATATAGATAGAAAAAATAAGAAATTGCTTAGGGATGATTATGAATACAAACACAATATTGCTTATCCCTTGCCTAAGGCATATTGTGATGGTGAGAGCATTACTGGTAGCACTCAGACTAATGAGGGTGTAGCAAGAGTTCCAATGCATATGGATAGGCAGGGGTCGGCTAATAACCATTACGATTCTGATTTTCTCCCTTTGAGAAGATCTGCTCATTTACAGCACAAAAATAGTTATGGGGAAGAACAAGTTTTTTTAGGAGCTCAAGGGGGAGGGGTGAGGAAAAACAGCTACAGGGGACAAACAGGTTGGAAAAAGAACAGTTACCCCCAGTCTTAGTTAGTGACCAGGATTTAGAACTTGTAGATTCAAGAGTTATTACGTCTGAATTAGATGGTTTGTTTGTTACATACAAGGGCTTTAGGATTTTCAATTATGCAGGCATAAATATTAATGAAGATATGTTTCATTTATTTATGAAAGGTATAAAATTTGTACCTTCTAAAAAGGTCAATATTAGTAATACGTTAACTGAGTTAAAACTCTTTGTAAGGAAATTAAATTTGAGTCTTTTATATAAAGACTCTATCCATGAGACCTATACTAGTGGAACATCTTTATGCTTGAAAAAGAAGAGCTGCTTTAATCCCCCTTTACACCCCCTGTTAAACACCTTTGAAAAAATATGTTGCCAGGAAATATATCAAAAATTGAGGGTACATAAACCAAAATATTTTAATTTAACCAGGACTGAGAAATTACTTTTGGAACAACTGAGAAGTAATGACAACTTAAGGTTTATGAAACCTGATAAGGGGGGAGGCATGACTGTCGTAAATAAGGTAGATTATAATAACAAGATTTTTAGCATGTTGCAGGATGAAACTAAATTTGAATGTGTGTCGAAGAATGAAATAAATATATCTTACAGGAAGATCAGATTATTATTAGAAGATTCATTACTTCAAGGTGCTATTAATGAAGAAATGTATAATTTTTTGTATACTGAACAACCTACCATTCCTACTGCCTTTGGGATTCCCAAGACACATAAAAATATAAGTGACCCACCTTACCGGTTAATTATTGCTGGTAATAATAGTGTTACATACCCTTTAGGGGTATTTGTGGATCGTATGGTTAGGAAAAGCTTGGCTTCCATTGAGCATATAGTGATCGATTCCTGGGATTTCTTAAAAAGAATCAAACATGACTATTTTGATAATGAAGTGTGTTTTTCTACTATTGATGTGGTTGATTTATTTACCTCCATTCCCCATGAGAAGGGCTTAGAGTTCTTCCATGAGGCATTGGTTGAAAAGACAAACTTGGGTAACACTATGATCAACTCTATTATGGTCTTGATGGAAGTTATTTTAAAAAACAATTTTTTTATGTTTGAAGGGGAATTTTTCAGGCAAGTTGTTGGTATAGCCATGGGCAATAGCTGTGCCCCCCTTTTTGCCAACTTAGTTATGTACAAATGGGAGACCAATTTTATTTTTCGGAGTACATTTTCAGATAAGTGGTTGGTCTACCTTAGGTTTTTAGATGATTTATTTATTTTATGGAAGATAGATGGTCTCCATGAACCTTTTATGGAATTTTTAAATGACAGATGTGAGTATTTTAAATTTACAGGTTCCTTTGGGTCCTCTAATATTAATTATTTAGATGTATTTTTATATAAAGACTTAGCAAAATGTTGCTTTCAGTCTCGTATTTACAGGAAACCGACATTTTCAAATGACTATTTGGCTTTTTCTAGTTGCTATCCCTATTATGTTAAGAGGAACATTGTGAAGGGTCAAATGGTCCGAGTTGTGAGAATGTGCTCTGATATTGATTCTGTGATTTCTGAAATGGACAAGTTGGTTGATATGTTTAGAGTGAGGGGTTATCCCTTGACGTTTGTGAAAGATATCAAGGAACAAGTAGTTAATGAATGGGGTTTGAGATTTAAACCACTACTTGGTACCACTGAGATTACACCTGTAGTTGACAGCAACAAGGGTTTGGATTACACTAAATCTATGGTGTTGATTGAGGGAGAAACATCTGTGCTTGTTAAAAATACTATCATGAACAATTGGAATATGTTTAAATGTAATCAAGATTTATGGTCAATTGTTGGCAACCAACCTTCCTTTACTTATAAGGTAAATAGGAATTTAAAAAGTCTACTGGAAAACCATGGGCAGGTTAAGAAAATTAATAACAGGGGGACAACTAAGTGTGGTGCCTGTGAGTATTGCAAATATATTATTAGTACCCCTTCGTTGTTACTGGGACCCTATAATATTGAAGTAAGGTTCAGGATAGGGACTTGCAACACTTCAGGAGTTGTGTATTTAGCAGTATGCCAGTTATGCAAACAATATTATGTAGGAAAGACGGAAAGGAAGTTATGTAGGAGGATCTACGAGCACCTATACAACATTTCTAAACATGATGAAAAGAATGCACTATTTAAACACATTAAATCTTTTCCTGAACACTCTTTTCAGTTTGGTATTCTTGAAGTAGTAGGTAAAGACATAAGAGGGGGTGATTGGACCAACCAACTTCTTAGGGCAGAAGCTAGATGGCAGTTAGAACTGAATTCCACTGTTCCACCTGGCCTTAACGACCACGTTAGCATCAAATCAGAGCTCAAATTTAGAGCTTATAAATTGTGATAGGCATTTTATTTTGGTTTCAGTGAATTTTTATATATATTTTTAAGCATTTACACATCTATATTCTTATAATTAGTGATATTAGATTCATTTTATGGTAGTTGAACTATCTATTTCATAGTAGTAAATCAATGTATACATATTATGAAGGTTTTCATGTGGCATGTTTTAGTTTTTTAGAATATATATTTTTGTATATCTTATTATATGAGCTTTATTATTACATTAATGTGACAGTATATTTATAGCAACTTATACAGCATTAACAGCAGTTTCTACTTTTTATTTTTATCCATGATTTTTTCACTTTAAGAACTGTTTTGTTTTAATGATTGGTCACCTGTTACTTAATTGTGGGCAAGGTTTTATATTTAAGTGAGTGTTTTTTATGTAATTATTGTTCTGATGAAGTCAACTGATGAAAGCGCTTAACCATTTAGTCTTTTATTTTGTGAATAAACTGTGTTCTGTGTTTTTGGAGGACCTTGGCTGCGAGGTGTATTTGTGTTTGGATTTATTTTGCTTATAGGTTCATAGGTTCATACTAGGCTATCTGCCCTAGGGCATTTATAAGCCTAGCCAGAGTGTGTTTGGCTTTCACCACGCATTTTAAATTAATTTTGCTATGCCCTTTTTCGAGGTTAGTATACTGTGCCTCTGTCTAACAGTGACACAGAAGTGATACCCGGGGTAAACCTACTATCTCCCATCCACTCATCAAGATTCCTCTTGAAGAGAGTCAATGAGGGAATCTGCCTAACCTGGACTGGGATTTTATTCTAGAGTGAAGGGAGCCTCTGGGTTATGAATCTGTCCCTCCAACATGTCCTATTTATTTCAGTGCTGAGGTTCAAGTCTCTCAAGCGCGTAGCTCGATGGGATTTGGATTTTCTGAGGTGCAGCATGTCCATTAATTCCGGGTTGGACATGGCTTTATACGTCAGGCACAGATCGCCTATGACATCTGTTTGAGCCCTTTGATCCTCTTGGTGAGGTACTTTTGGGGTCTTTCCAGTTGCTGCAGGTGTCTGGTAAGGTACATCCCAAAAAGGGCATTGTACTCAATTATGGGCCTGATGAGGGATGAGTAAAGAGGCACAATGACCTCCCCTGATCTAGATGTGAATCCCTTCATGATTAGGTGGGCTATATAAAATGTTTTTCTAACCACTTTGGCCACGTGGTTGTCACATGAGAGATTGCTATCAACTTGGGTCCCCAGGTCCCTAATTACTTCTTCCGTACTTAATGGATTACCACCTATGTGGTAATTTGTGGGCACTTTGTTTTTGCCAAAGGGATGACTATACACTTTTGGCGTTTAGCTTGAGGCCATGGCTCTGGCACCAGTTGTCTGTTTCTATGAGGCCCTTTTGTAGGATGCTTGTGTCGGCTGGAGAGTCGATTATGATGCCCAGTTTGCAGTCATCTGCAAACTTGGTCAGCCACAGTCCTTCCGTGTTAGCCTGTACCTCCGAGAAATATATACCAAACAAGAGAGGTCCCAGGACTGAGCCTTGTGGGATGCCACTTGTAACTGGTTTGGAGTCTGACATGGCTCCAGCAATTCTAACTATGTGGGTTCTGTCCTTGAGCCAGTTTGCAACCCATCTAGTGACATAGGGGTTTATATTTAAGCTGGTGAGCTTATCTATAATGCCTGAGTGGGGTATTGTATCGAAGGCTTTTGCAAGGTCCAGGTAGGCTGTGTGGACCACCTTCCCCTCGTCAATGGCCTTGGTGACTGTTTCAAAGATATCAACCAGGTTTAATAGGCAGGATCTGCCCTTAACAAAGCCGAACTGGGTAGGATCCAGTGTCTGTAGGTCCCCAATATCTTTATTTATGAGGTCCATGATGATCCTTTTCATAGCTTTGCAGACCAAGCTAGTCAGGCTTATGGGGCGATAGTTTCCAGGATCCGTCGAGGCACCACCTTTGTGGAGAGGGACCACTGTTGCTGTACGCCACTCTTTGGGTACATATCCTGTAGTGAGGCTGAGATTGAACAGTAGGTTTATGTTTGGGTTTAGTTCTTCTTGGAGTTCATGTAGGACGCAGCCCGGGACACCGTCTGGTCCCACTGATGCTGTGTTTTTTGCTTTGGAGAGGGTGGCTCTTACCTGAGCATCTGAGATGTCAGGGGGGCAGCACTCTGCTGGGATAGATATTTGCCCTTTTGGTGGGGAAGGGGGGGAGAAGTTTGCGCTGAACCTGTCAGCTAGAATGTTGTCAATGTCTGTGGGTTTGGTGTATTTTTTGTCATTTTGGACTAATTCTGAGCATATCTGGGAATTCCCACCCAGGTTCCTAACATAACTAAAGAAAGCCTTGTGATTATCCTTAGTGTCCTGTGCAATTTTTCTCTCGAAGCTGGCCTTAGACGATTTTATGAGTGCTCGTAGTTTTTTGCTAATACTGCTCAGAGATGCCTTCCCTTTTTGGGATTTTGCTCTATCATGCAGTAGCTTCCTCCTTCTATTGTATAGTTTGTTTATGGCTGGGGTCCACCAGACAGGATGCCTAACTTTGGAGGAGTGGGTCTTGGTTTTATTTGGGATTGCATGATCCATGCATTCCTGAAGGTGTTCATAGAATGCGTTTATAAAGGATTCTGCGGTCTGGTCCGTATTTTCCACAGGCCCGGAGGCTTTGAAGGATTCCACCTCAGTTTTGAGGAGTGTGAAATTTGCTTTAGAGAAGTTTTTCACTGTGGTTTTCTGGACACGGGCTGGGGTTGGGATCTGAATATCTAGTGAGATTATTTTATGGTCTGATCTTACCAGTGAGGGATACACTTCTGGTCTGGAGCATAGAGTCCCCATGTTGGTGACGATCAGGTCCAGTATGTTTTCCTCTCTTGTGGGAGTGGCAACAAGTTGTTCCATAGCATTTGAGTTTATAAATTCTAGGAACCTTCGGGCTAGGGTATTGGAGCTAGAGTAATGCTCCCAGTCTATGTTAGGGTAGTTGAAATCGCCCAATATAATGGTGTTTGGAGAGACCTTCATATTTTCCAGTGTTCTCAGGAAGGCCGAGTGGGGTTTCTGGGTTTGGGAGGGTGGTCTGTAGCAGGCTATAAACTGGAAGGCAGTTTTACCCACTGTTAGTTGCACATGGATAGTCTCTGATGCTTCGTGCTGTGCCACCAACCTGGAGGTACGGGTATCTTTGACGAATATTGATACTCCCCCTCCTTTTGTGGTTTGGTCCAAGTTTTGGGGCCGAAAAACATGGTATGAGGTATAACCTGGTAGTGCTAGTATATCATGTAAATAGTAACCCATCTTGAACTACCTTCATTTGTGAAGAATTAATGGACTCTTTGAACATTCTGAATAAATCATTACTGTTTCTCAGTTGTTTAAGAATCCCTCCTTTTTTTAAATAAAAACAGATGACAAGTGTTGCACCATATCAGTTGATACTTTGAGAGATGTAGTTGTAAGAGTTATTTTTTTGGGACAGCTATCTTGGAATCATTTTTTTTGTTTCTTCTTTCTAGCATCAGTCGAAGGATTTTGTTTCTTTTATTCTTTTAAGAGTAGGGGCCATCCATTCCATTTCTTCTGGGATAGACACTATTTTGTTGTTTTTGATGAATATAGTAGCTTCTTCTAAGTCATTAAAGGTTCTCATCTCATTGGCAAAAAGTATTTTTATCTTGGCTGGAAAGGCCAGATGTGCTTTAATGTTGTTTTGTTTCAACAGTTTTATTATTGGCCAGACTTTTTTCTTTTGTTCTAGTATTCTAGAAGAATAATCATTGTCAAACGTTATCAGGCTTTGATTGTATTTTAAGGGTGATTTTCTCCAAGCAGATTTTAATATTAGTTCATTGTTCAGAAATGAAAGAAATTTTATAACTATGGATCTAGCTGGAGTATTTGTTGAGTTAGAAGCAGGTTTCTTCAGTGCTGTATGCGCCCTTTCAATTCCAAATGAAACTCCCTCTTTTAAGTCTAAAAATTCAGGAATACAGGTTGTTAAGAATGAAATAATGTCTTCTCCTTCAGTGTTTTCAGACAGACCAAAGATCCTTATGTTGTTTCTCCTTTCCCTGTTTTCTAAGTCATCTATTTTGGTAAGCAGCCATGTGTTCTGCTTAAGCAGAAATTCTTTTTTGAATTCTTCCTCTTTGAGTCTCCCTTCAATGTCATTTACAGAAGTCTCTATATTTGTTATTGTTGTGTGGTGTTGCTGTAATAGTTCCTTATGAGTATCAGTCTGTTTTTGAGAATTTAATTTGAGGTTTTCTAAGTCATTTTTAAAGCCATACATCTTCAAAGAAAGTTCCTGTAAGGTAGATGTCATCAATTGCAGTTCTTTTTTTAAAGCAGCATCTGGACGAGAATTCCTTGAGTTGTTTATATTCAGTGACTGAATATATCTCCAAGTTACTTGACAGGAAAATGTTTGTATATCTGCACCAAAATTGATATTTAAGTAGTTTAGTAGTTCATCTATAGATGTCTGACATGTTAAACTTGAAAATAATAAAATGTTCGTATATTAGTATACTAGTTTATGGAGCTCTCAAAATACACTGCTCTCAGTTGGCCATCTAGGTTCCGCCCCCAGCCATTTACTTCTGATTCTTCTGTTGACACTAAGATTCATGATAACCTGAATCAGTTAACATCATGTCTCCACATAACCTCCAGCAATGTCTATCATATTAAAGATAAATGTTCTATTAGTCTGTATTATTAATAATCTGCAATCAACTAAAATTCAACAAGCATGTGAACAGCAGGGTGATCAAGTCTAATCGAAACACAGCAGATTATACAAAGTAAGAATATTTCATTCACCAAATGTTGTGATTTCCATGACTATTTCATATATTTTTCATCTCCTATCTTCAGCAAATCAATTTACAGGTATTCTTGTAACTATATCAGAAACCTAGCACTTTTAGTTAAACCTGGGGATTTGATGAACTCTGTGTAGGCTTAGCAAGAAGCCTATGCAGAGTTTATATATTTGTATGGTGAGCAGTAGAACTAACTACATATGCATGCCATGCACAATGTTCAAATGTAAACAAGAACAGTTTAATGGCCAGCAACAGTGTTGCCAGCCAGGAAACCATGCAAAGTAGCACAAACACCTGAAGACATGTAAAATGTGTACCTACAGGCAAACTAGGTCTGTGGGATTGCACAGAAAGCCACAATGACTACCAGGGTTTTTAATAATGCAGAATATATAGTAGCACATGTTGGCAGTATGACTGGTATAGGGAGAGAGCTAGCTGATATGATGGACAGAAGGAAGGTTGGTATATTGTGTGCAAGAGACCAGATGGAAGGGTAGTAAGGCTAGATGTATCGGAGGTGGGTTCAAATTGTTTTATCATGGTGTGGACGGAAGGAGAAATGGCGTAGGAGTTATTCTGAAGGAACAGTATGCTAAGAGCAGTGGCGGCTGGTGACTTCAAATCAAAGGGGGGCTGCAGGAGACAGCTGAATGGGTGTGGTCAATGAGAAGGGGTGTGGCCAGCAAAAAAGTTGTGGAACTATGCTAAAAAATGCACAAATGGGCAATACGCTGCCCTGGGTGCCAAACCATCATTATGAGAGTCCAATCAAGACAAATTGAAGTGTAGAAGAAAAAAAATATTTCAATGCATTTGCTACATGACAGCTTACTCAATATCTAGATGGAAACAAAAAGGTTGTGAGGCATGAAAAAATAAATTACCTTTTAAATATATTACTGGAATGCCAGTCAAAATCAAGTATAAAAAAATAAGCAGCACTCAACTCAAACCACTTATCCTTCCACTGCAGTTCTAATTATAATTTATATTCAGCTCTATAAAAGTACCAAGTAACATGCTGAAAGTAGCAATCTCTGTGATACCCCAACTTATAAAAATGTTTCTTATCCAAAAAAGACCTGCTGATTAACAACAACTATCTACTTGTTTCACGGGGTAAACATGATCAAAGTACAAAATGAACAGCAAATAAGAAACAAGCTCAGGATAAATTGCTTAAAGGATTACTGCACAGGTTATGGACCACACATGATAGATTGACATTCTGTTTAGTTTATGGGTAAAGCCTGTAAAAGATGACTGCAAGTCTCCAACAAATGTAATGAGGTTCTGAAAATACTGTAATCCTGTCCTTTATTACAAATATTGTCATATGCATTTCAATACCTAAGGCTTATACGCTATCTAGTTATGTAAATATTCTCTGCATGGCAACAACAAAAAGGCTTTCAGTGTTGGTAATTCTTTAACAGTATGCTTATTTAAGCTTACTTATATCTTACAATCTCAGACAAGCTTAAATGATGGTCATTAAAGCATTGCTATTTAAACACACAACAACAGGTACTGCAACAACATGCATTTTCTGAATAAGAAGAAGCATAAATCAACAGTATAAAAATAAGACAGAAATCCATAACATTCTGAAAATAAAGGACAGATGAAAAGCCACTGTAGTACTTGTGCCTACCTTGGATTGGGGATGACTTACACTGCATAACTGTTCCTTGCCTTGCTTGGACACATCCAGAGTCACTACATGGAGGAGTGGGATACAACAAGTATGTCACAATTTGAAATGTCTCTGGCTGACGGTGATGGCCCTGACACATCAACCTCAGCACAAGAAATCTGTACAAAGCCATAAATAGAAGGGGGACAAAGGCCCAAAAATAAGGACAATTTTAAATATTGCTCTAATAAACTTAGAAAGATAATAGAATAGTAGGTCTTGCATTAGTATGATTTTTCTAAAGGGTATGAAATCTGAAACTCAAATGTCTGTCATTATTTTCTAACTTCAATCTTTAATAATTTGTCATTAATTTGCCAGAAAAACAAAATGTTATGAAAAACGAACCAAAAATGTGATGAAAAAATATAAAATAACCACACAATACAGCTGGGAACCTGCCAAAGAAGGGACTCTTTTTTAATATTAGTACTGTTAACTTGAGCAGCTGACAAATAAGAATCTACATACATTTCTGAAATTAAAAGTAATCTATAACTCTGATCATTACAATTACTTATTAATTGTAAACACTCCAAGATTTCTTCCAAATTTGCCATTTTGTGGAGGGATTATTAGGGGGAGAGGAACACTTTGAGCCAACATTGGGGACAGTTGAGAGGTTTGAATGTACCCAGTTCTATAAAGCAATTTATTTGCACATACCTCTCAAGCTCTTAACACAGAAAATCTGGACAAGGCCAAACATATTGGGGGAACATACAAACAGTATTAAAAATTGCTCTTGCATAAACTTAGTTGATATAATAACAGGTCTTGCTTTAGCAATCATTTGTCTGAAGGGTATGAAGTCTGCAACTCAAATGTCTCATTATTTAGCGACTTCATTCTTAAATGATTTTCAAGAAAACCACAAATTTTATGAGGAACAAACCAAAAATAAGCAAAAAATCTATTTATTCTGTGAAAATCTGGACAGTTGAGAGGTCTAGTTCAGCTGGGGCTGTCTCTGAGTTTGCCACCCTTCCCCCATCACAAAATTAAGGTTGAATGGGGCCTCTCCCCTGCAGCCATTCCAATGTCCCATTACTTGGCTATTTTGCCCCATTTACCATAAACACTGGAATGTGCATATTGCTTTACTTCTACGATGATTTGGATTTCATTTAAAAGTTTTATTTTATATTTTATAGCACAAACACCAATAGACATTTGCTAAACAAAGAAATGTAGTCTCACAATGAAAATAGATGTAGCATTAAAACTTCTCTGCCCTTGAAACTCATATTCATTAAAACAGCATTGAAACCCACATTCAAAGAAAATACATCTGGCCAGTGGCAGATACAGATTAACTTTGGGTGGTTTTCAAATCATAGGCCCCTTGCACATGAAAAGTACACCTTCCTGATTGTATTAAATTATATTGTATAATACAACACAGTTGTTAGAGGGCATTTTAAATTTATTGTTTTGAACATTTTTCCAGTAAACAATGAAACAAAATGCATGCACCAATGATGACAAAACTGCCCAATTCAGACCATTTCCATTACAAAGTCTATTCAAACTTCTACAATCCACCAGTCATCTAAATAATTCCACATTAAAGAGATCTGCAACTTATGACAAGGTTGCTGCTAGCAAACAACTTTATATTTCATTGTTTCATCTACAAATAAATGGCCGGTTGCCCTTGATGAATACATTGCCTACATTACACTAAAAATGATAAGCTAGTAATATTGTAACACGGACTGGAAGGCAAACTGATAACAGGTTCATAGTTACTAGGTATCTCCGCCAAAGAGGACATTCTCAGGACTGCAGCATCCACCCCCTTTAAAAGTATAACACAGAACAGTATCAGCAATGCATCTACATACTGTTTGAGTAGAACGCACAGACTTCTGCATCAAAAGTAAGTACATTACCTGTTGCACTATTAACAAAGCAAGCAGACTCAGCATATGCAGCACTAAATGTCTTTTCCCCTGAAGCTCTCAGCTCCTTGTAAAATCCACTAGACACTCAACTGTATATCACAATTTTGTAGCACAAGAAATCTGAAAAATCCAAAATTTATTGTGGGGGGGGGCAAAAGCCCAAAAAACAGGGACACATTTTAATCATTGCTTGTATAATCTTGGAAAGTTGCTAGAATATAATGCCATGTTACCACCATGCATTTCACTGCCAAGTCTTGAATCACAGACCCAGTCAGTGCTACATACCACAATGACAAATTAGCTGTTTCTGCAGAGATGGGAAGACTGAAACTTAAATGGCTATCATTTAGTGAATTCAGTTCTCACCACAGCTCTCAACCTCTTAGCACAAAAACCTGGACAAAATGAATAATGGGGTAATACAGCCCCAAAAATAGGGACACATTTCAAATATTGATCTTATAAACTTAGAAAATTGCTGGAATAAAAGGTTTTGTGTTACATGTGCCTTCTGAAAAATATGAAGTCTGAAATTCCCATCTATCATTCCAGAAAAAAACACAGATTTTATGAGGAAGAGTACAGAGCAGAAATGTTGCAAAAACCTGAAAATTTTTCACAAGTGGCGATGACTAGGGAATTCAGGCTGTTGCTATCTTCATGCAAGGTACAGGGTTTGAGCTTGTCTGTAGCCACCAGTTATATTTACATGGGGTGTTTTACACACACACACACACACACACACACACACACACACACACACACACACACACACACCTTGTCTCAACTGAGCTTTCTGCTTCAACTTCAAAATGAAAGTAACTCGTCTTTGGCAGCTGACAGTAATGGCAAACTCTGCTGTGGCAGCTTGCCTTGGTCCCAATTGCCTCATAAAGAAAAACTCTGCATACACATTTGAAGTATGTCTGTCGTTCATTACATAAACAACTTGTGTATAAGCTCTGCTTTCTGCACACACACACACAGTACCTGAACTTTAAAATGAAAAGTACACAACTTGGTCCCAACTATGCTTTACACACACGTTGTTCTCAGCTGTGCTTTCTGCTCCAAAATGAAAGTAACGGTAAACTCAACTCTGTTGCTTCAGCTTGCCTCATAAACAAAAACTCTGCACTCACTTGTAGTTCGACCATTACATAAACACACACACACTCTACCTAAAAGTAAACAACTTGGTCTCAACTGTGCTTTCTGCTTCAAAATGAAAGTAACAGTAAACTCTGCTGCTTTCTGCTTCATAAATAAAAACTCTGCACAAACTTGAAGTTCATCTGTCACATAAATACACACACTACCTGAAAGTATACAACTTGGTGTCAACTGTCCTTCAAAATGAAAGTAACACTCCTAATCCCGTTTGACAGTCACGAAACAATCCACAACTGACTGATTGATTCTCGCTCTTTTCCCAGCACATAAAGCCCGGGAAGAGAGCGACAACCAATCAGCAGCATTTAGCCCAGCAAGCACGTCATGACATGCCTGCGGACGTCGCAGTCCGAGTCCCTTCCAATTCTATGCGGTTTGGAACCGCATAGACTTCTGGGCATCACAATGATGCCTTAATTACTCCCCTGGGCTGCAATGAAAACAAAAAAAAAAATCTATTTAAAACCGCCGCAACCCAAGGTTACAGTCTTATCTGGCGTACTTCCGAGTCGCGGACTCGGAGAGACCTACAAATTTGTTTTTAAACTAAAAAATAGAAAAGGTACTTTTCTTTTAATTTATTATTGCATTTTCTTTTTTGAGCTGAGGGGGCTGCAGTCCGGCAGTCCGATGCCACGAGCCGCCCCTGGCTAAGAATGTTTTGGAGGTGAAAAGAGTGTCGGATAGAGTGATGTTTATGAAGCTGGAAATTGATGGTGTAATGATGAATGTTGTTAGTGCATATGCTCCACAAGTTGGGTGTGCAATGGATGAGAATGAACAATTTTGGAGTGAATTGGATGAAGTGGTGATGACTGTACCCAAGGTTGAGAGAGTGGTGATAGGAGCAGATTTCAATGGGCATGTTGGTGAAGGGAACAGAGGGGATGAGGAAGTGATGGGTAGGTATGGTGTTAAACAAAGGACTGCAGAAGGTCAGATGGTAGTGGATTTTGCGAAAAGGATGGACATGGCTGTGGTGAATACGTATTTTAACAAGAGGGAGGAGCATAGGGTGACATACAAGAGTGGAGGAAGATGCACACAGATGGATTATATCTTATGTAGGAGGGCCAATTTGAAGGAGATTGGAGACTGTAAAGTGGTGAATGGAGAAAGTGTAGTTAGGCAGCATAGGATGCTGGTTTGTGATCAAGAAGAGGAGGAGGAGGATGAGGGCAGCACCAAGGATCAAATGTTGGAAATTGAAAAAGGGTAATTGTGAGGTGGAGTTCAGGGATGAGTTAAGACAGGCACTGGGTGGCAGTGAAGAGTTACCAAATAGCTGGGTAACTACAGCAGAGCTAGTAAGGGAGATGGCTAGAAAGGTGCTTGGTATCACATCTGGACAGAGGAAGGATGACAAGGAGAAATGCTGGTGGAATGAGAAAGTACAGGAGAGTATACAGACAAAGAGGTTGGCAAAGAAGAAGTGGGATTGTCAGAGAGATGAAGAAAGTAGACAGGAGTATAATGAGATGAGGTGCATGGCAAAGAGATAGGTGGTGAATGCTAAGGATAAGGCGTATGAAGAGCTGTATGAAAGGTTGGACACTCAGGAGGGATAAAAGGACCTGTACCGATTGGCTAGACAGAGGGACTGAGCTAGGAAAGATGTGCAGCAGGTAAAGGTGATAAAGGATAATGAGGGAAACATACTCACAAGTGAGGAGAGTGTGTTGAGGAGATGGAAAGAGTACTTTGAGGGGTTGATGAATGAAGAGAATGAGAGGGAGAGAAGGTTGGATGATGTAGGGGATAGTGAATCATGAAGTACAATGGATTAGCAAGGAGGAAGTAAGGATTGCTATGAAGAGAATGAAGAATGGAAAGGCTGTTGGCCTGCATGACATACATGTGGAAGCATAGAGGTGTTTAGGTGAAATGGCAGTGGAGTTTTTAACCAGATTGTTTAATGAAATCTTGGAAAGTGAGAGGATGCCTGGGGAATGGAGAAAAAGTGTTTTGGTACCATTTTTTAAGAATAAGGATGATGTGCAGAGCTGTAGTAACTACAGAGGGATTAAATTGATCAGTCACAGCATGAAGTTATGGGAAAGAGTAGTGGAAGCTAGGTTAAGAAGAGACATTATGATTAGTGATCAGCAGTATGATTTCATGCCAGGAAAGAGCACTACAGATGTGATGTTTGCTCTGAGAGTGTTGATGGAGAAGTACAGAGAATGTCAGAAGAAGTTGCATTGTGTTTTTGTAGACTTAGAGAAAGCGTATGACAAGGTGCCTAGAGAGGAGTTGTGGTATTGTATGAGGAAGTCGGGATTGTCAGAGAAGTATGTAAGAGTGGTACAGGATATGTACGAGGGTAGTGTGACAGTGGTGAGGTCTGCGGTGGGAGTGATGGATACGTTTAAGGTGGAGATGGGGTTACATCAAGGATCAGCCCTGAGCCATTTCTTATTTGCAATGGTGATGGACAGGTTGACAGACGAGATCAGACAGGAGTCTGCGTGGACTATGATGTTTGCAGATGACATTGTGATATGTAGTGAGAGTAGGGAACAGGTGGAGGAGACCCTGGAGAGATGGAGATATGCTCTAGAGAAAAGAGGAATGAAGGTCAGCAGGACTAAGACAGAATATATGTGTGTGAATGACAGAGAGGATAGAGGAATGGTGAGGATGCAAGGAGTAGAGGTGGCAAAGGTGGATGAGTTTAAATACTTGGGGTCAATAGTTCAGAGTAACGGTGAGTGTGGAAGAGAGGTGAAGAAGAGAGTACAGGCAGGATGGAGTGGGTGGAGAAGAGTGTCAGGAGTGATTTGTGACAGACGAGTACCTGTAAGAGTGAAAGGGAAGGTCTACAAGAAGGTAGTGAGACCAGATATGTTATATGGGTTGGAGACAGTGGCATTGACAAAAAGGCAGGAGTTTGAGCTGGATGTGGCAGAGTTAAAGATGTTAAGATTTGCACTGGGTGTGACGAGGGTGGACAGGATTAGGAATAAGTATATTAGAGGGTCAGCCCAGGTTGGAAGGTTTGGAGACAAAGCCAGAGAGGCAAGATTACATTGGTTTGGACATGTGCTGAGGAGGGATGCTGAGTATATTGGGAAAAAGATGCTAAGGATGAAGCTACCAGGTAACAGGAAAAGAGGAAGGCCTAAGATAAGGTTTATGGATGTGGTGAGAGAGGACATGCTGGTGGTTGGTGTGACAGAGCAAGATGCAGAGGACAGGAAGAAATGGAAACAGGTGATCCGCTGTGGCGACCCCTAATGGGAACAGCTGCAAAAAGATATATGATATAGTAACACATTACATGACAGTGTAATCAGTGCAGAGTAGTGTGGAAACCTGTGTCAGGCATGCTGAATAAAAGTTGCTTAAATGATCAGCAAAGGTACATAGACTCCATTATAAATAAACAGTCAGGGGAAGTGTGTATATTAAAGAGAGACACACAAATTAATTGTAGGAATGAACACAAGGGAAGAGTAGAGATTAAACACGGTAATGAACAGCAGATGATGGTATGTCAATGAAGACAGTTGTAGCATAAACAATATTCACATATTGAGATGATACAGTACAGACTGCAGAGTTATTGTATATTATGTGACTGTCACACACGGTAACATATCAATGGAGTGGATACTTTGTGATATAAGCGTCCTGACATGAACAATGGACAGGGAATATATCGGGGATGACATATACAATAGCGATTATGTGCATATTGTGAAGCTGTGCAAAATGAGTTGCCTGAAAATGAATGTATTGTCAGCATAGGTCTCAATCAAGTGGGACACACAGTAACAGGGCTATGGACAACAGTACACAGAAGCATGCACAATAATGGACAATATCAGAATAATGACACCAGAAATCCCATGTCTTCTACATAACATATGTAATTGTGAGTGATCATAGATTGTACTGCAAGAACACACTTGTATAATTATTGTGAATTGTCAGCAAATTCTAATGGGAACCCAGCCCATCTCCCTCAAAATGTAACATCTGCCAGAGTTGTTCAGAAGGACACTGTTACACCTATATTAAAAATAACTAGCAATCCTGGCTAGCTGACAGGTGTGCATACCACTTGGTCTACTTCTAAGGGTGTGTTGTCCATATTGTAACTATCTTAGGGGTGTGTTGTCCATATTATAATTATCATGCGTATTTGCATTTATAATGGAACTAATCTCCCATGAGTTTCCTTCATCTACTATGCCTCCATGGTTGTGGCAACAATCCTTTATGTGTGTGATACTGTATGTATTATACCAATACCACAGTTGGATTCAATAATTGTCCACAGTTTGCAGTCCTCCACAAAGCTGGTTGAACAAAGGATGTATAAGAGAGTTTTTATGTCTAACCCTTAAATAATGGACTGCAAAGGGCCTACCACAGAGTCTTGAGGTACAGACCTGGTCACTAGACTCTAGACAGAGGTGTCTTCACACACTGAAACATATTTATCTGTTATGTATGTGTTCCAGTTGTCTACCCACTTGGTAATGTAAATGTTTATGGCTAATTGTAACAGTTTCTCAGTAATACCTGACTGTTGATTTGTGTCAAATGCCTTGATTAGGTCAAGTTACACAGGATGATAGTGTTGTCACAATGCATGCCCTTAGTAACCTTCTTGAAGACAGCGAACAGATGTAACAGACATGATGTAGCCTGAACAAATGGGTTTAGTACACAGTCTGACTATTACCCGTGTCCTTTAAGAAAAGGTTCATGATGACTTCTTGGCCTACCTTACAGATGAGGAAAGTAAGGATGGGTCTATAGCTCCATGCATCAGCTGATCGTCCCCCCTGACTCAGAAGGATGCATGTTGCTGTGTTACCTTCTATGGGAACATAGGCTATCTCAAGGCTGTGTTGATGTATGGATCCAACTGTGTCTGGTATGTCAGATTTTAAGGCAATCTGTGATGTTGTCAGGGCCCATTGCTTCTTTGTTATTAGCCATAGAGAGCACACAGATATGCTGCCCTTCTGAGAATAATAACTGAGTAATGTTTGCATGTATACATGGGCTGATGGACAGTGGTGACAGATCTGTGCTTAGTTGTGTATTCCACTTAACGTTTCATATGCATTGGAAAAAAATGGCTTGAGACAGGACCTGCATACAGCCTTGGTCATTCATGACATTCTACACACTGCTGCTATACACACAAACATATAACTGCACCAATGCCATGTATTTACATCACTTGCACAGCATATGCCTATATATGTTTCATGGGCAAGCCGTGTGTGAGTGGCCTGATGTCATATCAGGACACATTACAGATCAGTTGTTTGGGGCTCATGCAGAACATTTCCTGACACAAATGCTAATAATCACACAATGGTGTTGCAGACCACCTCAATCATCCTTGGATGTAGCAACGCAATTGTACACACAATGAATTCCACAACTTTGCAATTGCATCAAAACATGTGATACATTGGTTGTGTATAGCACAGCATAACAGCCATGTTTATGACACAAGACCTATGTGACCATATAATCAATATGAATTGATATTGATGTCAGTCACAGAACAGTTAATGATGGTACGTAGAGACATGCACACCTGTGTCATACTGAAAGTGTCACTGTGATGGGAAGATATGCACTGTGTAGAAGGTTG
>NC_056749.1:784836156-784838656 GCF_019279795.1 Protopterus annectens
ACAAACTATAAGTAAGGATTGCGGAACGTAATCCTTGCAATGTGCATATATTGCACATACGCTTGGTCTAATTATATAGATTTCCCACCCATGCCTGCTATTGCATTTACTGGTAGTGTGCAAACTCAAACAACAATGCCAAATGAATTTGCACAATGTTAAGTGGAGAGCAACAGTGCCAAGCAGAGAAGAAATCATGTTTTGAAATTGGAAGCTTAATCTGACACTTGTTTGCTGCTGTAACTGATAGGTGATTTAACTTTGCAGACATGTACTGGGGGCATACATTTTATGCCCCGACACAATTTTGTGTGGCTTTACACACTGATAAAAGTAATTTTTACAATGTGAGATTCAGATCTATACATGAGAGACAAGACATTTTATTTCACAGCTCTGATTTTTCATCCTTGTCATAGAAGATGTGCTTCACAGATGTACTCATTATTTACATATAAATACACATGACAGACTGAGGGGCTAACCGTGTATGTGTGTGACATGACAAGGTCCTGGTTTACACACCCCTGTGTGTATGACTATTATTAAAGTCTGAAGACCATCCAAGGCCAGAGAACACAATTATAATTACAGAAACATATTATTCAGTATACCATCACTCACACAAATAATTTATATGACGTTATTACAATTGAGTCTATCGCCCTTAATAAAATTGAGGTTCCTATTACTTGATCGAACATTTAGGTTAGAGAATACCTAAGCACCAGTCTGGTAATAGCAAAAGCAAACAAACATGAATGGCTTATTTAACACAGGGAAAGAATTCCCTAGGCCATTATGCAGATTTTGCCCCTTTCCCCACTGTAGAGCGATCTCGGAGTTGGTATATTTAGTTAAAGGGAGTGTGGGTAGCACAGCCCCCCATGTCAGAGGGGGTGTGGGGGCAGAAGCCATCCACTTTATTTTGGTTTACATTTTTTTTTTTTGGCAGCCGAGGGAATTCATTCCCTAAGTTAAATCGGTTGTTTGCTGTTTGAATTTTTCGAAACTTTTGATTAGGTAATATAGACACTAAAATTGGGAGTGTGTAATAATTTTTTTCATGTGAATTTTAATATAAACTAAAATGGAACAACAGTAAAAATATTTGGAATTTGCTGTATTAGAACCCAGGATTATCTGTACTATAGCCCTACAATTACACCTGCTGCCATAGGAATAGTTAAAACATAGTTGGATATTTTCATATTCATTTTTAACTTCTGTGTGTTAACTGCCACGCAACACCACTTAGCATGTTTGCACAGTGCTCAACATACTTGATAAACTGTATTTGTTTTGAAATTGTCTACTATCTGCTTCTTCTCTGCAGGTGTTCTTCAAGTGTTGGGGAAGGTTGCTAACTGCCACTCAATGCCTCTTAGCAGGTTTGTGTGATGGAAAGCAAAAGATGCAACAATGTATCCTTTTTGAAATCGAGAATGTCTGCATCCTGTCTGCAGCTGTTCTGTCTGCATCATGTGTGGGGCATCAGTCCAAGTCTGCATGACAGTAATCAATGTGTAAACATGAGAAGCAAAGCTTAACTTGTTTTATCTATGAAAAAACATAAAATAAACAACAGTACAAAATAAATGTTAGTACACCTGAAAGATTTTACACAAGTCTGGATTTGAACTCTCACACTAATGAACCTACAAAACACAGTAAAGGTGTCTTAGCCCTCTTTGCCACAGAAACAGCTTTGCCACAGGAATGAAAATCATTGTGTATACAAGCAAGTCAAAAATCATTCACAGTATTAACAAGACATAGGATATTTTTACACTTCTAAGTTGTTTGCAGCCATGTGTTAATTTTAGATGACTGATCACACAACCATTTATGACTATTGTTTGCAGAAATGCAGCTCTGTCTTATCTCTGTATGGTGTTCATTCTTCTCTTATCAGAGCAGTAATCTGAGATACGCAGTATGTAAGGCATTTTGTATCACTGTCCTTAAAAAGTGTGAGAATATTAAATGGTAATAATATATAGTTTGCAACAAATGCAGGGGATGTTGGGTGTTACTGAACAATACTGTGAAATGTGTGCTGCTTACGTACATTTAAAACCTTGATACAATTACCTTTACACGTTGTAAGTCGAATCTGGCTGACACACCCACTGCTGGTAAAGGTCTGAATTGCTGTGTATTCCTTCTGCCTCCCACTAACCATTTACAGTTACAATTGATTAACAAATATGTTAATCTCCTTTACACAAAGTCAAATGTTTGGGATTCAGCAACTGCAATGAGTTCACACCTCATTTGCATCTTCACTGTGCTCAGAAGCATGAGCCTCCATCATAAAAGGTAACCATGTAGCTAGGGAACTTAAAGTTGAGAGAAACTGTGTATTTGTACAACACAGAGGACTGCCATTCCTTTAGATTTATATGCACAGAGGGCTTCTGATGTTGCTAAAGTATGCTTGTATTTTTCAAATACATGCTAGATTTGTTCACACATTATGAAGATAATGGTTATTTAT
>NC_056749.1:784848656-784856156 GCF_019279795.1 Protopterus annectens
AGACACACTGACGTCCCGCTCACTAGGCTGAATAAAGAGAAGGTCACGGTGAGCTGCCTGTCGGGTGCTAGGATCCGCCACATAACGCAAGCACTCAGGTCACTCCAAAGCAAATACAAATATGACTCAGTCATTGTACATGCTGGTGTGAATGACCTGAGACGTACCTCCCTGGACTACATGAAAAGAGACATAGAGGAGCTCTCTGATCATGTAGCCCAGGCTGGTATGACCATGACCTTGAGCAGCATCTTACCCTCACCTAGAATGATGCCACAGTACAAAGACAAAATGATCGATTTTAACAATTGGCTAAAATTTTGGTGTCATTCAAAGGGGATCCAGTGTCTGTCAGCCTGGGATGATATGCTCAACAAGCCACCTTGCTTCGCTAGGGACGGCTTGCACCTGTCACCACTGGGCTTTCGGATATTGGCAAAGGCTCTTGCCACCCCCATAGTGCCTTTTTTAGGCAAGGCTCAAAAGTCAAACCCAGCCCCATAGACAGCACAAGGAACAAGAAACTAAGGGTAATGCTGCTAAACGCCAGAAGTCTTAGCCTCAAGATGCACACACTCGAAGCTCTCCTCATTATGGAGAACATCGATATCTGTGCAGTGACAGAAACCTGGTTCAAGGCTCCAGAGAGCACCCCAGCACTACCAGGCTATACCTCATATCATGCTTTTCGGCCCCAAAACCCGGACCGAACCACAAAAGGAGGGGGAGTTTCCATATTTATCAAGGATATCCACACCTCCAGGTTAGTGGCATTGCACGAAGTATCGGAGACCATCCATGTGCAACTAACAGTGGGCAAGACTGCTTTTCAGTTTATAGCATCCTACAGACCACCCTCTCAAAGTCAGGAATCCCACTCGGCTTTCCTGAAAACATTGGAGAACATGAAAATCTCTCCGAACACCATTATATTGGGTGACTTCAACTACCCAAACATTGACTGGGAGCACTACTCAAGCCCCAGCACCTTAGCCCAAAGGTTCCTGGAAATTATAAACTCAAATGCTATGGAACAACTAGTCACCACTCCCACAAGAGGGTACAACATACTAGACCTGATCATTACCAACATGGGGACTCTATGCTCCACACCAGAAGTATATCCCTCATTGGTAAGATCAGACCATAAACTAATTTCACTGGATGTCCACATCCGACCCCACCCCAGCCCAGAAAACCACAGTGAAAAACTTCTCAAAAGCGAACTTCTCACTTCTCAAAACTGAAGTGGAATCCTTCAAGGCCCCAGGGCCAGTGGAAACTACGGCCCAAACTGCAGAATCCTATATAAACGCAATCTACGGACATCTCCAGGAATGCATGGATCATGCTATCCCAAACAAAACCAAGACCCAGTCATCCAAAGGCAGGCGTCCAGTCTGGTGGACCCCTGCCATAAATAAACTGTACAACAGAAGGAGGAAGCTACTACATGATAGAGCAAAATCCCTAATAGGGAAGGCATCTCTGATCAGTACTAGCAAAAAATTATAATCCCTCATAAAATCCTCCAAGGCCAGCTTCGAGAGAAAAATTGCACAGGATACCAAAGACAATCATAAGGCTTTTTTCAATTATGTTAGAAACCTGGGATGCAACTCCCAGACTTGTTCTGAGTTGTTTCTAAACGACAAAAAATACACTGAACCCACAGACATCGCCAATATCCTGGCAGACAGGTTCAGTGCAAACTTCTCCACCCCCTCCCCCCCAAAAGAGCAAGTATCTATGCCAGCAGAGGGCTGCCTCCCAAACATCTCTGATGCTCAGGTGAAGGCTGCCCTCTCCAAAGCTAAAAACACTGCTTCCATGGGACCAGATGGCATCCCAGGTTGTGTCCTACATTAACTCCAAGAGGAACTAATCCCTCAAATAAAACAGCTATACAATCTCAGCCTCACTACAGGATATGTACCCACAGAATGGTGTACAGCAACAGAGGTCCCACTCCACAAAGGTGGAGCCTTTACGGACCCTGGAAACTATCGCCCCATAAGCTTGACTAGCTTATTCTGCAAGGCTATGGAGAGGATCATCATGGAGCTCATAAACAAAGACATTGGGGACCTACAGACACTAGATCCTACCCAGTTCGGCTTTGTCAAGGGCAGATCCTGCCTTTTGAACCTGGAAGACATCTTCAAAACAGTCACCAAAGCCATAGATGAAGGGAAGGTAGTCCACACAGCCTATCTGGACCTTGCAAAGGCATTTGACACAATACCCCACTCGGGCATCATAGATAAGCTATCCAGATTAAATATAAACCCCTATGTCACAAGATGGGTCGCAAACTGGCTCAAAGACAGAACCCATAGAGTGAGAGTTGCTGGAGCCATGTCAGACTCGAAACCGGGCACAAGTGACGTCCCACAGGGTTCTGTCCTGGGACCACTCTTGTTCGGTATGTACTTTTCCGAGGTACAGGCAAACGTGGGAGGACTATGGCTCACTAAGTTCGCAGACGACTGCAAACTGGGTGCCATAATCAACTCTCCAGCTGACACAAACATCCTTCAAAAAGGTCTCACAGAGACAGATAACTGATGCCAGCACCATGGTTTAAAGCTAAATGCCAAAAAATGTATAGTCATACCCTTTGGCAAAAACAATGTGCCCACAAATTACCACAAAGGCGGAAACCCATTAAGTACAGAGAAAGTTATTAGGGACCTGGGGACGCAAGTTGATAGCAATCTCTCCTTTGAAAACCACATTGCCAAAGTGGTTAGAAAGACCTTCTATATAGCCCACCTCATCACGAAGGGTTTCACATCTAGATCAAGAGAGGTAATCGTGCCTGATTATTCATCCCTCATCAGGCCCATCATAGAATACAATGCCCCTTTTGGGATGTACCTTACCTGACACCTGCAGCAATTAGAAAGACCCCAAAAGTATCTCACCAAGAGGGTCAAGGGTCTCAAACAGATGCCATATGCTGCTCGGTTAAAAAAACTCCATCTCTACTCAGTTGCATACCGCCTACTTCGAGGCGATCTATGCCTGACATACAAAGCTATGTCAAATCCAGAATTAATTGACATGCTCCACCTCAGTAAATCTAAATCCCTTAGAGCCACACGCTCGAGGGACTTGAACCTCAGTACAGAAATAAATAGAACTTGCTGGAGGGACAGGTTCATAACCCAGAGGCTCCCTTCACTCTGGAATAGAATTCCAGTTCATGTGAAGCAGAGCACCTCACTGAATCTCTTCAAGAAGAATCTCGATAGGTGGATGGGGGATCGTAGCTTTGTCCCAGGGATTACTCCCGTGTCACTATTAGACAGAGGCACAGTAAACTAAACCTTAAAAAGGGCACAGTATACTCAAATTAAGGGGTGGCGTAAGCCATACAGAATCGGGCTAGGCTTATAATTGCCTCAGGACAGATAGCCAAGTATGAACCTATGAACCTATATGTGTGTGTGTGTATTTGTATATATGTATATATATATATATATATATATATATATATATATATATATATATATATCTATATATATATATGTGTGTGTGTGTGTGTGTGTGTGTGTGTGTGTGTGTGTGTGTGTGTGTGTGTGTGTGTGTGTGTGTATAGATATATATATATATATATACACACACACACACACACACACACACACACACACACACACACACACACACACACACACACACAAACTGCTTTTTCATACTGAGAGTTGTATTTTCTGTTTGTGAGTACTCTATCCAAGCTTTTTTGTGCATTTTCTGATAACTGTTTACAGTTAAAAGCATTCTCGAGTCTGCTCCTTGATCTGTTTAAAACTTTCATTTAGTGCCTACAGCTAGTAACTGTAATTTTTCAAATCCACCCTCCTTAGTGTTGTGTGTTCTTATATTTGTGGCTGTGCAGTTGCCCGCCCATACTGTATATTTGATCTGTGACACTTTGTGAAGGCCAACCCACTCAGATTCTTAACGTTGAATTAACTTCTGTTCCAGCTTTCTCCATTTCCACTTTCCTGGAAAAAAAAATTCTAAGCTTGCTTCCCCCCTTTCCTGTGGCAGGTCTTGTCCAGATACGGATTTGCTGCATCCAGGACTGTTTGTGAGCTCCTAATCCCCCCCCCCCACACTTAACTGGGGTTAAACTATTCCTGGCACCATAAAGTCTGTTCTTCAAAATTTCCCTTGCAACTAGCCAGCTTTTTAGTTTTAGCACTCATCTGTTTCTTTGAGCTATGCACTTATTCAGAACTCATTGTAAGCACTAAATAAGTTACAAATTACTACAGCACTCAACTTGCCTCACTTGTCTAGAGGAAAACAGTTTTTAGTACTTAATAAATAAGCACTTATTCAGGCATGTCTAAAGGTCAGCTCTCAGTGTTTTCTACTGTCTACCTGATGAATCTGGGCATCTTGGGACAATGCAGCAATTGCCTCATGTACACAGACAACCCTCTCCTCCTACCACCCAACACTATAACCTGTGAGAGATGCACTTATATAGCCAAACTGGAAGCAAAGCTCTCTTCACCAAAGACTGGACTAGACAGTCAAGAGGAGAAGGTAGTCACTTGCACCACACCGTGCTGATCTCATAGTCCCTCAAAACCTACACCATCAAAACACACACATAAAATCGCAAAGCACGCACCTACATTCGCGGAGGCTCTCAGTACAAATCTGCCCAAACAACAGAGACCTCCAAAGCAGAAATGCAAGCAACCTCCACCCCCCACAACACAACCCAAATGACACATAGCCCACATACTCAGTGTGCCACTCAACTACAGCCCATAAGGCATAAGCCCAACATTCTAGTCATAGGTGACTCTATAGTCAGGCACACTGATGTTCCACTCACCAGGCTAAACAAGGAAAATGTTACTGTCAGCTGCCTGTCAGGTGCCAGGATCCGCCACATAATGCACGCACTTAGGTCACTCCACAACAAGTATAAATATGACTCTGTCATTGCCCATGTTGGTGTGAATGACCTGAAACGTACTTCCCTGGACTACATGAAAAGAGACATGGAGGAGATCTCCATTCTTGTAGCCCAGGCAGGTAAGACCCTAGCCCTGAGTAGCATCCTGCCATCACCCAGAATGACACCACAGTACAAGGGCAAAATGACTGACTGTAACAAATAGCTAAGCTTCTGGTGTCATTCTAAGGGAATCCAGTATCTGTCTGCCTGGGATGACATGATCGACAGACCACGCTGCTTTGCCAGAGATGGCCTGCACCTGTCGCCCTTGGGATTCCAGATACTGGCAAAGGCTCTTGCCACCCCTATAGTGCCTTTGTTAGGCAAGGTTTAAATGACAAATTCACCACAGTAACAGGTATAAGCAAGCAAAATCGGAGGGTAATGCTACTCAGTGCTAGAAGTCTAAACCTCAAAATGCACTCACTCGAGGTACTCCTTAAAATGGAGAACATTGACATCTGTGCAGTGACAGAGACCTGGTTCAAAGCTCCAAAGAGCACCCCTGCATTACCAGGCTATAATTCATAGCACACCTTTCAGCCACCAAAGTCGGACTGAAACACTAAAGGTGGAGGCGTGTCCATATTCATTACGGATATCCACACCTCCAAGCTAGTTGGTCAGCATAATGCATCCGAGATTATCCAAGTTCAACTAACTCTGGGCAAAACTGCAATCCAGATTGTTGCTTGCTACAGACCCCCTACCATGCCCCAGAATTTCCACTCCTCTTTTCTTGATACACTGGAAAATATTAAGTTACAACCCAACACTCTAATAATGGGTGATTTCAACTACCCTACCATTAATTGGGAAAACTACTCATGTACCAACTCTTTTGCTCAACGTTTTCTGGAAATCATCAATTCCAACACCTTGGATCAACTTTTCCACACCCCCAGCAGGGGCAGCAATATCCTAGACCTAGTCATCACCAACATGGGTGACCAGTGTTCCACTCCAGAGGTCAGCTCCTCGTTGGTCAGATCCGACCACAAGCTAATCACCCTAGACATCCACATCCCGCTCCCACCCCCCATGAGGAAAACAACCGTAAAAAATTTCTCCAAAGCCAACTTCACGCAAGACAGAAGTGGCAAATGTCACAACACCCATGCAGATGGACAATAGAGGTACGACTGCTGAATCCTACAGAAATGCACTTTATAAGCACTTACACGAGTGCATGGATCGTGCGATCCCTAACAAAACCAAGATGCTATCCTCCAAAAAATGGAAGCCAATCTGGTGGTCTTCTGCCATAAACAAACTCTACAACAGAAGAAAGAAACTGTTACAAAAAAAGAGTAAAATCCCACGATTGGAGGAACTCTCTGGCCAGCCTCAGTAAGAAGCTGAGATCCCTCATAAAATCCTCCAAAGCTAGTTATGAAAACAAAATTGCCACTGATTCTAAAGACAACCACAAAGCATTCTATAGCTATGTCAAGAATCTCAATGGTAGCACTCAGATCTGCTCTGAGTTACAGCACAATGACACTAAATATACAGAACCAACTGATATTGCCAACATCCTGGCAGATAGGTTCAGTGCTAACTTTACCCCCCTCTCACCCCCTGAAGGGCCCATCTTTATACCGGAAGAATGCAAAGTTCCTGTAATCACGGCTGCACAGGTAAAAACCTCACTCTCCAAAGCCAAGAACATAGCATCCATGGGACCTGACAACATCCCAGACTGCCTTCTACATGAATTACAGAATGAACCGGCACCCCACCGAAGTACCATGTTCAATTATAGCCTCACCTCAGGCTTTGTGCCCATTGAATGGCGCACCATGACAGTTATCCTACTCCACAAAGGTGGGGGCCACAACAGATCCCGGGAACTACCACCCCATTAGCCTGACGAGCCTCATCTGCAAGGCCATGGAACGTATCATCATGGAACTCATAAAGAAAGACATTGGAGATCTCCAAACTCTGGACCCCACACAGTATCGGTTTGTAAAAGGCAGATTATGTCTCTTAAACCTGATAGACTATTTTGAAGTGGTCACCAAAGCCATAGATGAGGGTAAGGTGGTTCACACAGCCTATCTAGATCTCGCCAAGGCGTTCAACACCATCCCCCACTCTGGAATTATAGATGAACTCACTAAACTGGGTATAAATCCCTATGTCACAAGATGGGGTGCCAAATGGCTTACTGACAGAACCCACACTGTGAAAGTAGCAGACTCCAAATCAGACTTCAGACCAGTGACAAGTGGAGTACCACAGGGTTCAGTCCTGGGTCCTCTCCTGTTTGGTATCTACTTCTCTGAAGTACAGGCTAACACAGAAGCTCTTTGGCTAACTAAACTTGCAGATGACTGCAAACTAGGAGCCATAATCGAAACTCCTAACGATGTGGACATCCTACAAAAGTGCCTCACTGAGACAGATGCCTGGTGTCAAAGACATGGTCTCAAGCTCAATGCCAAAAAGTGCATTGTCATCCCCTTTGGTAAAAACTCTGTACCCATGAACTGCCACATTGGCGGAAGTCT
>NC_056749.1:784883656-784918656 GCF_019279795.1 Protopterus annectens
TAACACATTTCCTGACTTACTGTGTCTTATTTATTATTTATTATTTACAGTGCAGAACTTCTTTTAAAGTCTGTTTCTATGCTCAGTGCAATGGGATAAGAAATGTGCTTTATCAAGACATACAAAATTTGACAGGCACAATATCACCATGTTACATAAATCTCAGACCAATCAGCATTATTTAAAAATAATGTAAGTTTCATATCTAGGTAGACAAAACTTTGTCAATAAAATACTGAACTTGTTTCACAAAATGCTGTACACATCTAATTGCTAATTAGAAATGTACCACTGCAGAGATTCTCTAGTTCTCTCAAAATATAATCTTAATCAAACTCTTCGCAGCTTTAGATGCACAAGTAAAGTCAGCCCTTAATATGTGCTCAACTTCTTTACCATTAACCCCGTCGGAAAGATTTTAAACCTACAGGTCCTGATCATTTTAATGAGAAATTTTAAATGTTTTTTCTCGCTATGTCTTATCTGTTTCTGTTCAAAGCCTGTCACTCTTCCAGTAGAAAGGGATGTAATGCCCTCTTGGATTTAGGCCCATACTGTCTTACTTATCATAAAAAGGGTTCTTTGTTATGCAGGGTATTTATACCTATTAGCATCACAAATATAAATTGTAAAGCAATTATAACTATAAGATATCCCATGCTAAAGAAAATAATTTGTGCCCTTGTAAACTACACGTACTAGAATGGTTTTAGCATATAAATTCAAACCTAGAAGAAAAAAAAAAACAACTTATATTTTTCGCACATGCCTCCATTCACAGACCACATTCCCTTGCCATGTCCGAAGGGAGAAAATGCCTCTTTCCATGGTCACCAGACATAGCTTTTTGAAATCATCACTTTCTGTAATTTTCATGGTGTTTACGATTTTTTTTTAAATGGATAGCTTTCCATAAAACACGTGAACTGATAAAAACACATGACAGTTCCTACTTCATCCATATTTTACTCCGGGAACAGCAGGACTCCCATGAATAAGTCATTTATTTGCTTAAGCTTCAAAGTATTTTTCAGTATGTGTAACTAAGAGCTCAATGTCAGGAGGTACTGGTCTCAAGGTCATGCATTTCAGCTTTCTTACAGTATCTAGAATGAAACTTGTCTTTCACCATTTCTGTAATGGAAGTTACATATCTCAGTCTATGCTGTAATGTGCACTCTGGATTCTTCATTCTAAATTCTCAACATGTTATTAATGTATTCTCTTTCTGAGTCCTCCTGTCTATTGTAAAAAACATCTTCAGCCACCTTCACTGTGAGAAATAAAACAGAAATAATAAGGCATGATCCTTACCATAGAATTCAAAATAATATTTTCTATATAGCAATTGTTTTGACCCTGCTGACATACTAATGAGCTTTAACATGTATACTTTCCACTGGTTATAGTGTGTAACTCTTTCCTTCATCATTTGCCAAGTTTAAAATAATTATAATAAATAACCAAAATATGTTCATGTCTACAGTTATGTATCATAAATTCTTTCCAGATCTTCTGCTGTTTTGTTATTAACTAATACTACTTCCTAATATTTCTGTATCTCTGTAAAAAAAATAGAAGCATCTTTCCTATTAATGGCGCTTACCTGATTTTGCATTGCAGCTTCATATCCTGCTGTGACAATAGGATTATGTAAATAGTTTGGGACGTGCATGTCCCTTATAGTAAAGTTATTGTAAAAAAATATGCAAAATTAGTGGTTACTGTTCTGTTTTTGATCTCTATATAAAAAGCAGCGCTCAGAAGATATTGCACACTATTTGTCAGATATCCGTGTTATTCCCTCACCTTCTATCCAAATTAAGATTTTCAGATGACCGTATCTTTAGAGTAAAAATGACATGTTGCTGTGCCGGGGCAGGTGTGTGACTCAAGACAAAACACCACTGTACCAGTATATATATAACATAAATATGTTCTACAAACATGTAGCTTTCTGTGCATTGTAATTTGTATTACCACTTTAATCCCCATAACTGCCAGCAGAATTAGTCTCTTTATATTGTAAAAGTTTGTATTATATCAAATAACTATTAAGTCTATTATTGATTTCCATGTTTAAACTAACCTTTATTAATTGTTCAGCTTGTGCACTAAATAACTTCATTGCTGCACATTCTGTTTTGATGCCTGAGTACTTTTTCTAACCTTTATTATCTGTTCAGCTTGTGCACTAAATAACTTCATTGTACTTTTTTCAGCATTACTTTTCTTTTGACTGATATAGCGTATAGGGTGCTCCTTACCTTGAATATCCTGCGATAATAGCACTCTCACTCCTACTTCAGATGCATTGGTATACAGAACAAACTACTTAGTAATATCAGGAGTCAGAAACATTGCATCAGGATGTAACAGTCTTTTCTGTTCATTAAATGCAGAGTGTCTCATTAAATCATTACTCTCTGATAGGAGCTTTCCCTTTTGTGAGATGTGAAAGGTCAGCCAATAGCTACAAAAACCAGTACCCATAGCACCTCACTAAGGCAACGGAATTCTTCACCTTGTTTCTCTTTTTCTTTTTATTGTTTCTTGAAAGATAGAATCCAACTTGTTATAGCCCCCATGTTTCCTGTATAGTATTCATAGCATTTAACTTTGACCATGCCGAGTTAATATTTTTAGTGTTCTCAGTCAAACCTACCTACCTCAAAGATTTTAATACCACCTGTATCTTTGGTAAGTGAGACTCACAGACAACCCTATGAATGAATGAATGATCAGATTATATTGGGTTTTTTAATACCTTTATTGAATTATCACTTGTGATACAGGCACATTTACATTTATACAAAAGTAATCAAACTGCATTAACAAGTTAAAATGAACAAACATTATGCTTCACATGTATTGCTATATATATCATTTAACCTAAGCAACATTGCATACATTATTCAATGTCTGCCCCCTTTTTTAAACAAGAAACATCTTTATTAAACCATCACTTAATGACATAAGCAATCATACATTTATATAAATGAAAACAAACCACACCAACACAATACTAGTTGCAAGCATTTTACATCACAAACCATACCGACACACTCCAGACTGCAAACATTATACATCACTTATAATCTTCCCAATCATCTTCAGTCAAACACTGCACAGCTCATTTAAGTCCTGCCTTCTTTTAACTCATTCATTCCAATGGAGTTCATGAGGTTTGCGCTGTAACTTCCAATGGGCAGAGCTTTGACAGAATCAACTAATGTCCTCACTTTTCAAACAAATTTTTGTATCTGTGGAGCCATAGGGGTTATGAAAAAAGTATAAATGGCAAACTCTTCAGCACAATCTATTTTTATAGTGTTATTATTATTTAGGTTCTAGGTCTTAAACTAAATTTTATAAGTCACAGTATTCACAGTAACTATTACATTTCTAATAGTTTGTAAACAGTTTATAATATGTCACCAGCCACTCAAGTTACACACATACTCTCAGCAGGATTTTATTCAGCTCGCTGAGAGCTTTCATTTGAGGTTAATGAGTTCTGTCAGTGCTACTTGGTTGTTGAGATATTTAGAAAAATGTGAAAATGATATCTATATAAATTAATATAATAAAAACAGTTAATATCTCTTTACCTGTCAAATGTTAATGCAGTTGAGTCTTTTAAAACATTTGCACATCGCATGGTTTTGGAATTATTGATGCAATTGTTAATAAGCAATATTTGATGCCTGGAGGCATCAGTAGGAGGTAACTGCAGACGCACCTGAAGGCGTCACTTGGATGTAATGAGTTAAAACTCATTTCTCCTCTGTATGTATTGTTCCTACGATTCTCATTTTTCCTATGAAGTTTGCTCCTACCTTTTTCTAAATATCTCATGTCCAGTTGTTTTATCTCTGTTATTATATTCACTACTTCTAGTATAGCTGGTTTAGATTTTAATTTCCACTTTCAAGTAATTGCTTTTTTGGCAGTCACCATTATTAGACACAGCAAGGCCTTACCATGTCTAGACAATTCTGATTCTGTAACATAGCTCAGAAAAATCATCTCCCTCGTCACACCAATCTGCCCAACCAGCATCTCTGACAGTGCATTCCACAAAGAATCCTTAAAGCCCACAAACTCACTGCACTCCGAGAAAATATGTTCCCAGTTACCTCTTTCTTGACCATCACACATCCAACATTTGCTGCCTGTCTGAGGAAAAATTCTTTGGAGACTACTTGCGATATGAAATATGGGTCTATATTACCTCCGCGAAAACCCCTTTCAGTGAATGGCTCTTCACTGTACAATAACCAGCAACATCTAACTCCCACAAATAGCCATTTCAGCAAATTTTTTCCTAGGGGGAAAAATGCTCGGCCGTCATTGGGAATTTGCCCTTTTTCCCACTGTAGTGCAATCTCAGAGTTGGTGTATTTAGTTAGGAGGGTGTGGGGGGCAAAGCCCCCCACTTTGTCTGGTTTTACATTTGGCTGGTTTTAGATTGGCCAAGTGTTTTCCCCTAGGAAAAAAATTGCTGGAATGAATGTTCAAAGGAGTTAGATTTCACGGGTTATTTGGCAAACAGTCGTTTGCTGAAAGGGGTATTCTAGGACATAATATAGACCCTCAAATATCTATGCAAACATTTCCAAGCAAAAATCCTAAATCTTCTACATTTTTTGGCATATTTAGGGGACATACATATATCCTCCCATAGTTTCTTTATGAATTGCTTATCCAATCAATTTTCCCAATCCGTTCTAACCAACTCTGATTGCTTTTTATAGTTATCATGCAATATTTTATATGCTCTACTAATTTTTCCTTTTTTAATGGATGCTTCTGTTCTAGATTCTACTAAAAACTCTACCAGTGCTGGTCTTTTATTTAGGACCCCCCTATTTCTTGTTTCTTTCATCCTTATTTATCTACAGATTATATTTTCACTTTTCCCTTTGTTAGCCTCCATTTTTTACTTTTGTTATACTCTGTTCTCATGCTGCACGCATCTGCTGCTGCATCCTTCGGAATATTTCGTTACTCTGTAGCAGGACGAATATTCAAAGAAAGTAAAATAGATTTCCTTCCATGTTTTGATATATATTTTAATTTTATGATTTTTTTTTTAATTATTTCATCCATGTTTATTAGAAACAACCATATGATTAGCTTACAGCTTTGCCTTACCCCTTTTTCAGTCTAAAAGTCTTCTGTATATTAGTCCTTATATGACGCAGAGACTGTGGCCCAGTGCCTGCTATATTGCTCTCAAAATACATTTATTAAATTTCAAGATAGTATTGTATCAGTCGTAATGATCCCCCAATTCATTGTTTAAAGTTGTTTCATGCAGTTTCTACAAAACAAACGAATGGTTTATCATTAATCCTACACATTTTCTATTAATTATTGTTTAATAAAGCAAGCATTGATTGTTGATTTATTATCTAAGTACAAAACCAGTAATTCTGAAAAACTCTACAAATATTCCTTCTGTTTTGTATAACTCATTCAATATTTCACCGAGCCCATGTACTCACTTTTTTAATTTGCTTTGTATTGAAATGTCTGAACTATTGCAATCTTTCCTGGTTGCTCCAGTAATGCACGCTTGCTCTAATTTAAACATGTTTATATAATATTCTAAACATTATTCAATCACTCGATGCTCCTCCTTCTGTATTCTCCTTTTTCAAAATTCTTTCATTTTCTTTTCTGTTACCTTAAGTATCTGTTCCCAGTGAGGTTTTATATATTGCTTCCCTTCGTTTCAACATCCTGTTCTTCATTTTCATTAACTTATATACTATATATTTTCAGTCTGTCATCCACTTCTGTGACTATCCTTTATGAAATGCACAAGCCATTTCAAACCAGCCATTGCATTCATTTCTTTTTGTTTTATTTCTTCTTTTAACTTTTTCAAAACATCCAAAATAACCTAATTTCTTCTGATTCATTAGGAAATTGTTCTCATATTCATGTACTCTAAACACTCATAAATATGTATAGTCTTTCTTCTATCTTCATATCTTTTGATATTAATTTTTCGTTGCTTGTCTTCCACCAAGCTTTTATTATCTTTTGATTTTCAGATTTTTTACTCATTTCCCCTTGTTTATGTCTTTCTTTTATGTGAGTCTCGGTTTCAGTACGGAAGTAGTGACTTTCCTTTCTTATTATAACTTATACCTTATAATACATTACAATACTCTTTTCCAAAATAAAGTAATCTAATGTCAATCTAGTGTTTTTTTTTTACATGTTATACCATCATTTGGCATATTGAAATGTTCAAAAATGTCCCTGCAATTTTAATAGAACTATATATAATAATATTTGCTGGGGTGTCATGTAGGTTTATTTCCACTATGAATTATAAATGAGAGTGTGGCAGGGTGTATTGCAAACGCTTTTTCATAATCTGTAATGTAACATGTTATAGAAGTATCTATTTAAACATTCTTTTATACTGCTTAATTGAAATTATCTGAAGCTGTACATCTACATTTGAAACATATTTCTAACTTACTGAAATGATTTCCTGAATATAACTAGTTAATGAAACATATGTTTCTATATTATTTTATTAACTAATGAATAATTTGGTACTAAAATTTCAGAAATTCATTTTCTTAATTCATCAGCTCTAGTCTTTCTGTACAGTTTCTGCAGCTGAAGAAGGAATGCATTCATCATTTCCTGTTTTCCCTAACCAATGTAGCCAGTAGAGGAATTGTAATTTTAAATGCTGACTACTTACAGACCTCCCATTAAAGTATTTTGTGAGAGGGCTTACACCTGCCTTTTGAATGAGATGTGCTTAGATTCTACGTATATGCACTGCATTTCCAAAAACTGTGATGCCTACTTTAGCACAAATTAACAACATGTATGCTGCAATATGTTTCTCATGCTTGGGTTCTTCTAACATGGGTGGGCATGTAGGAGCTGCAGAAAGAATGAATCAGTTGATCCAGTTAATATTCAAGAGGTGCCAAAATGTGGAACATGCAAAGACCCATGATTCATAGTCATGGATGTCTTAACACAGCAGTATAATAAGGCAAGCTGAGAATTATGGTCATGTATTTATCACTTTTAATTAGAAGAAACATTAAAATGTGAAAATTAAACTTGCAGAAAGTGTAAACACATACATTCTAATTGCATAATTAAAATAATAGTTTATCATAAAACTCACATTTTGAATGCTTAATGCACTCATACGCACACATCCCTCCAACACACACACACACACAGACACACACACACTCACACACACACACACACACACACACACACACACACACACACACACACACACACACACACACACACACACAGACACACACACACACTTATTAAAACTTAAATGTGCCACAGCTCTGTAATGGGAAGAAATATTCAGAGAAAATCTGTTGAGGTTTATTAACTAATGCAGAATATTTGCCCATATTGCAAGGCACAGAAATGTAAATGCGTATTCTATTCATGGCCTCATGACACACATACTCATTTTATTATTACACCTTTGACTCTGGTTTTGAATAATCCCAATGTGTACATTTAAATTAAAATGTCAGAACTGAAACACATACCCCGGGATTCAATAAACTCCATGTAGACTGTGCACAAAGCCTACGCAGAGTTTACATGTGTGTGTGTATGCATGTGTGTGTGTGTGTGTGTGTGTGTGTGTGTGTGTGTGTGTGTGTGTGTGTGTGTGTGTGTCTATATGTATGTGTCTGTGGTGTGCACCGAGCAGCAGTGTATACCACCATGTAATGCATATTCATGCCACGCACCAATGTTGCCAGTCAGAACACGGATAGCAATCTTATTTAAAGCAGAGCACTTACAGTCCGCAGTTTTGTGTGGAATGCCATAATGATCACCAGGGCCTCTCAGATAGCTCTCAATCTCATAGTTCAACACATCTGCACAAAGGCCAACATAATGCAGGGACATATTTGACATAGATGCCTTATACAAATGTGGCAGAAGTACATCTTCTGAAGGGTTTGAAGTATAAAACTCAAACATACCTCTCAACCTCTTAGACCAAGAAATCTGGACAAAGCCATAAATAATGGGAGGCAAAAGACCAAATACATGGACAGATTTTTAATATTGCTCCTACAAACTGAGAAATTTGATAGAATAATAGGTTTTTCATTAGCATGACTTTTCTGAAGAGCATGAAGTTTGAAGCTCAAATGCCTGCCATTATTTTCTGACTTCAATCCACAATGGCATGTCAATGGTTTGCCAGCAAACCAAAATTTTATGAGGAAAAGATCATAAATATGAGACAAAAATCTGGACATTCTGCAAAAATCTGGACATTTGAGAGGTATAAATTTAAATGGATTTAATACTGAGTCACATCAGTCCTGAGATCATCCCAGTGACATGGCAGAAAGCCACAAATTTGCTACGAAACACATCTGAACATCCTGTAAATATCTGGACAGTTGAGAGGTACGAATGTGAAGTATATGGTCCGAACACCATACAGGACAGTGTTCTAAAGTGCAGAGTATTGTGATATCCCATTCCTAGCATGCTGTACTGAAGCTCTGTAAATGATGTGTAATGCTACATAAACTGCCATGTAAAATAACACTCAGTGTAAGTGTGTGTATTGAATAGGGACACACAGGTGAATAGTAGTAATGAACCCAGGGAAGGTGGATAGGTGAAACAACTTAATATAAAGCATATGAGGCCATGTCAATGGCAGATGGTTGTAGCAGAAACACCAATCACCTATCTATATGGTACAGTATGGACTGCACAATGAGACTGTGTTTTATGTGACTGTCACACAAGGTGAAATAACAATGGGGAGGATGTCAGTGTGAGATAATCACCCTTACATGAATAATGCAGAGGACATCTATCAGGGATCTGACATACAACTCGGGAAGGGTGCATTTTGTGAAGCTGTCTGAATACGAGTGTAATCTCATCAGCGGTCTCCAGCAAGTGGGCCACAGGTAAAGGCTCATGGAAAGCATTACAAGAACCAGCCACAATCATGGACAATATCAGTATAATACCACCAGTAATTCCATTCCTCTGACATAACATATGTGATTTACAGTGATCACAGATGATTCTACACAAATCTACTTGAACAACTATTATGATTCATCCAAAATATATGAGGGTAACCATGCACACTGTGATTGTAACATCTGCTGGAGGTGTTATGAGGAACACTGCTATACCTGTATGTGACATTATCAGCAATACAGGGTAGTTGACTGGTGTGAATGCCATATACACACACATACACACACACACACACACACACACACACACACACACACACACACATATATATATATATATATATATATATATATATATATATATATATATATATATATATATGGCACATTCCACACTGTCACAATGATGTACGTGCCATTAATGTTGTGAAACACCAATGTATGTGGTGTGTGCATCAGCAGAACAAGGTAGCACACATACATTAGGTGTAACAAGTTGATTGGTGTTCCACACCATCAAACAGTCATGTATAGTCCTAGGTATGGCCAATAAGCTATGTGACAGCTCACAGTGACAACGGTAGTATTCTTCCACTACATATCACAGGGAGATGTGTAGGGTGGTCCATGAAGAAGGGTGCATTGTACCCAGCTATTGGTATGATGGAGGCTGGGAACTATGCATTGTACCCAGCTATTGGTGTGATAGAGGCTGGGAACTATGAATGCATTTTGGCCTTTGATGTGGATGTCCTTCGCATACTCAGTACTTGTGTTACATACAAGGGAGTAGTCAGCACTGTGACGACATGCTGGTGGATATTCCACTTAGAATCTACACCAAGACACAGGTCACAAACCTACTGGTCTGATTATAGGGTGTGATGTCCACATTATACATGGGTTGCATGTTTGTTTTCCTGACTTAACAAATCCCCCCTTGTTTTCTTGTTATTGCAGGCATTGTTATGGCTGTGGCAGCAATCTTTGCTATGTGTTGATACTGTCTGTATTAAACTAATGTCACAGTAGGAGTCAATGATTTTCCACAATCTGTAGCCCTTCAGGTGCTGTTTATACACATGATGTGTATATCATCTGTGATCTCCATCACTTAACTAATGGGCAGGAAAGGGCTTAGCAGACAGCCTTGATGTACAGACCTGATCAGTGAACCTGAGATATAGGTCGCTCCATACATTTCAACTTAATGAGATGCCACGTATGCAACACACTGGTCTACCCACTTGGTGATATATCTGTTTATGACCATATATGACAGTGTTGATTGAATATCTCAATGTGGATTTCTGTCAAATGCCTTGACCTGGTCAAGTTCCAAAAGATTATACTGTTGTCATCATGCATGCTCTCGGTGACCTCTTTGAGGATATCTATCAGATGTAATAGAGATGACATAACATTAACAACTGGCATAGGTCTGTTGTACACTGTCAGAATATTGCTAGAGTCCATTTAGAAGAGGTCCATGATGATATGTTGGCCTACCTCACAGTTGAGGAGAGTCAGGATGTCTCTATACATGCATATATCCATTCGGTGCTGGCCCCCAACTCAAATGGATGCATGTTGATGTACACCCTTCTATGGGAACATAGCCCCTGTGGAGAGTGCTTTGAAGTGTATATTCAACCATATCAGGAAAGTGTATGAACTAAGTCACGCAATAGGCAAGCTGTGATGTTGTCACAGCTCACTGATTCCATGTGACAGGCAATACTGCCTATTCTGATCTAGACTAAGGTTTGGACACAATCTCCCATGCAGGTATCATTGAGAAACTCTCTTAGCTGGGGAGTAACCCTTACATCACTAGATAGGTAACCAACTGGCTCACCGACAAAACAGATACTGTGAAAGTTGCTGAATTAACCTGTACCAGTAGAGCTGTCACCATTGGCAAACCCCAGGGATCTGTGTTTGTCCCTTTACTGTTTGGACTGTATTTCTTGACAGTTTGGGCTAAAGTATATGGTCTTTGGCTTACCAAGTTTGCTGATTCTTGCATATTGGGTGCAGTCATTGAGTCCACCAATGGTGATAACATACTACAGGAGGGGCTAACACAGAGTCCACCAATGATGATAACATACTACAGGGAGACCTAACACAGAGTTCACCAGTGATGATAACATACTACAGGGAGACCTAACACAGAGTCCACCAATTATGATAACATACTACAGGAGGAGCTAACTCAGAGTCCACCAATGATGATAACATACTACAGGAGGAGCTAACACAGAGTCCACCAATGATGATAACATACTACAGGAGGGGTTAACACAGACAAATGATTGGTGAGAAATCCACATGATCTACAGACAAATGCAGAAATGTGTCTTTATGTTGTCTTTCTGAAAAGTGGAAGTCCATCTTAAATACAGCATTGAAAACAGTCCTGCTATGCTAAAATTCAGTGATGTAGGCACTGGAAATACATGTAGATAGCAATCTTAACTTCAACCAACAAGTGTCCATACTGGCATTGAAAGTCTATGTTGTAAACATTATACGTCATGCCATCATTTTCAGATCTTAGGAATGTATGACAGCATTGTATTCAAACCTCATCATTTCATTAATAGAGTAAAATGCTCTCTTTCATATGTACCTCACCAGACAAATGCAGCAGATGGACAGACCACAGAGATGTCTCATCAAGAAAACACAGGTTTGACAAACCATGCTATGATGTATGTGGATAGATTGAAAACCATGTCAGTGATATCTATATCATATAGGAGGAAGTGAATTCTGTCTGGCCTCCAGGCCAGTCTCTGACCCTGCCCTGGCAGTAATAGTGCATATCCACAAAACTAATATAGATGATGACTTCATCAGTGTCTGTTGAGGAGAATATGGTAATAGTGTCCCACATGCTGCTGTAAAAGGCTCTATGTAATGTCAAACAACAGCACAAATGTATGCGCGCGTGACACACACACACACACACACACACACACACACACACACACACACACACAACAGTTGTCTGTATTGAGAACAGAGCCCCTACCTATCTAAATACACCATCTACAGACCTCTGCATTTAAGGCAAGCTCCATAGCTGAAGTCTGGCTTGGAGTATCTCACACAACACTTTATAGCTGATGACATCAGCAGTGTCTGTAGAGGAGAATATGGTAATAACACTGTTCCACATGCCAAGCAAGAGTACACACACACACACACACACACACACACACACACACACACACACAGTTGACTACAGTGAAAACAGAACCTCTACCTGCCTAAGTACACAGAGTATAGAATTCAGTACTTTATGCAAGTGCCATGGCAGAAGTCTGATGTTTACAAGAGTGCAGGCCAGCTTATATTGGATGATATCAGCAGGCCATGTGGGAGACCAGATGTTGGGAGGCCTGCATGAAATGGATACATAGGCATGTGCAAGTATCATAATACTGTCAATCCATGGCATTGGAGCAGTAACTGTAGAATACACACTTCTGCTCTTCTGTGTACACACACACACACACACACACACACACACACACACACACACATACACACACACACACATGGTTGCTGCAGTGAGAACAGAACCCCTACCAACCTAAGTACACAAACTGCAGAACTCAGTACTTTACACATGCACCATGGCACAAGTCTGACTTTTACAAGAGTGCAGGTCAGCTTATAGTGGATGACATCAGCAGACCACGTGGGAGAGCAGATGTTGGGAGACTTGCATAAGTTCATAGCTTCATAGGTTCATAGGTGGTTACCAACCTAATGGCCGTAGGTTGCTTACAAGCTTATCTGTGTAAAAACACAAGTAACCTTATTGAGCATAGTTAGATAGTCATTGTTAGCAGAGTGATTTTGTGAGCAGCACCAACTGGCCCTGTCCATAATGTACATAGGTGCTATTCCAGGACTGACTTTACAATTACTCATCCAGTTGTCAAGACTGCACTTAAGAGGGTCATTGAAGAGCACTGTTTCACATGTAGTGGGAGCCTATTACAGAGTAGTGTTAATCACTCCGGGGATATAGCTGTCTCCCCAGCATGTTTTGCTTATATCACAGGCTAGGTTGGGAATCCTGGAGCAAGTTATTCTTGTCCCATTTCATTGTCAGATGTCCAGCATTTCAAGCAGGCCAGGGTCTAAGACCGCTCTATAAGCCAGGCATAGGTCACTTCTCAGCAGCCTGCATGATACTGAGTACCATGACAGGTCTATCAGTCTTTCCATGTATGTAATTTTTTGGAGGCCCTGCATTCTCCCAGGCAGAAAACAATGTGTTTCTCCAATTGCTGCAGGTGTCTGGTGAGGTACAGACAGAAGGGAGCATTGCCCTCAATTAGTGGTCTGATAAGGGTAGAGTACAGCAGAGCTATGATCTCCCTGGTCCTGGATGTGATGTCCATATATATGAGGTGCACAATGTATAATGTGTGGCTCACCACTATGGGCAAATAGTGATGAAAGTGGAAATTTCTATCAACATGTGTTTGAACTTATAGGGATGCTATGTATATCATAATTAGCATGGGTACTTCATTGCCAAAGGGGACAATGAGACATTGCTTTCTTTAAGGTTCAGTCCATGAGTTTGGCACCAATCATTTGCCTGTGTCATCCCCTACTGAACATGTTACAATCATTGGAGGGCTCTGTATTAGAGTACATCCATTTAACAGTCATCTGCAAACTTGGAAAAACACAGGCCATCTACCATTGCCTGTGCTTCAGAGAAATAATTTCCGAACAACTGAGGGTCTAGCACAGATCCCAGTAGTATTCCACTGGTAAGTGGGCTAGTGTACAGTCCAAAACTTTGATAGTGTGTGGTCTGTTGGTGAGCCAGTTGGCTATCCAGCTAGTACTGTATGGCTTAATTCTCAGATGGAAGATTTTCACTATGAGACATGAATGGGGTATAGTGTCAAAGGCCTTGGATAACCCAATATAGGCAGTATATCTGGTTATCCCACATCCAGGTATTTGGGGTGAGTAACAAAGACATCCACTAGATTTAATAAGAAAGATATACCCTTGACAAAAACAAAATGGGCCAGGTCAATTGTGTTGAAGGTCTCCTATATCCCTGTGGATAAGGTCCATGCTGATTCCTTTCCTAACCATTGCATATAAGGTTTTTAGGCTTATGGTTCAAAAGTTGTAGCTCTGCGTGTTACCAGATTGATGTGCATTGCATATCACACAACACTGGGTATTACCTTTTGTTGTGTAGGTGATATATGTATTGCAAAAGTACTGAGATACCAGGGTTGCAGTGCTTTGGGGAGGACAACACATGGCTGTATTGTAAATATGTGACATATTGTTAAATAGATCATTCACTTTGTTATGTTTCCACATGCAATTTCAAATCAGAGATAGGAAATGACAGTAAACAGCAGTAATTCATAATAATATTTACTTTTCCACAGAGCAAAAAGCTGTGGGCTTGCGTGACTGTTGGCAAAGAGTATCTGCATGCAAGATGCACTTTTCTAATACTATTCATGTTTGCACTTAGCTAAGCAGTGTGCAAACATGAGCCGCATTGCTAAAGTCTAACAGTTAGTATTGACTCTATGAAATGCACCTGCCACTTAACTGACTCTGGGGCAGCACGTGTTACTGCATTGATACATGTCTTTTTGAGCCCAGATGATACTGGGTTTGAATTTAGGTGTATCTAATACTTTTAAATACTTTTCAATGAACATTGATAATGCAATAACATGAATTCTTTATAGTATGTGTGTAGCTATGTGCTGGCATAGTGCAGCAGGGTTAAACAGCATCGCATGGAGTTAATTGCAGCAGTTTGCTGAAGCTTAATATTGCTGCACTATATGCACCTCTGTGCAAATATAGAGCCCAAAAAGTGAAGGGATCCATTGCTTTTGCAGCAACTTATGTGTGTTGTGTGTGATTCTAGGTTTTCACCAGATGAAAGTGGTAAAAATGGGGTAGATAGGAAAGTGGTGAAATTGAGAGCAAGTGGGGGAAAAACAAAGAGAAAGCAGGACAGGAATGTACAGGAGGGATATAGGAAAGAACCATAGCTATCCATTTCTTTAACATTGTAAACTGAAAATATGTGCAGAAATTAATTGAATTTGGACTGTCACCTCCACAAAGAAAGGTGATCACAACATAGTCATGTTGTATAACCAATTGGACCAAATCAAGTGTGTCAATAAGACATGTTTGTGAAATGGAGAGCTATGTATGGGATGAGTTTTTGTTTTTTTTTGGGGGGGGGCAAGTGCCCATTTATTTTTTATTTGAGAGAGAGAGAGAGGAATGTTAGGTAAGGCACATAGATATGTCTGGGTCAGGTAACTTGGGTAGGTGAGGAAGCAGTTGCTGACAGACAAGTCTTAATTAAGGCTGTGTCACATGATTCTATACCTGTATTATATAGGTTGAGAAGTTGGCTGAATGATTTTACTACACACTGAAGAAGGGCATTGGCCCAAAACTTTGTGACTTGTTCATTTGTCATTTTATTAAAGTTCTTAAAGATCTGTGCTCCTAAGTGTTTCCAGTCACTGAAGTGTTTTTCTTTGAAAGAACAGAAAAAAACAGAAGAGCATTATGCATACCAGTCTTGCCTATATTAAGCTTTCGGAGTATTACAAGTATTCTCTTTCGTTGAGATTTACACAGCTATGGGATGTTACAAATCCTAAATCCCTCCAACCAACAGTCCACAGTATCCATCTTCCTTCTTTGTGGATCATTAAAATGATGCCTACATTGTTCTCCAGTGCATGGGATACCAGTGGCACTGGATACAACCTGGGCTAAAGTATTCCAAGCCTCAGACTTGTACTGGGAGCCAGAATAGTCCACCTGCAGAAGCCTTTGGCTGTGGTGCTTTAATAGGAGTCCAATAATTATCCTGGAACCCTGGACACCCCACCTCTGTGCTCTAAATCTGGCACCTTCCATACTAATGCCAGCCATGTCTACCAACAGATCTACAGCAATGGAGACTGATGCTTTCTGACCAATTCACTTATGTCATTTAAGGGAGTGCGCACACTAGAGCAACACATCTGCACAGTGGTAAGCAGAGAGCAGTGCTGACAAGTTGTGAGGAATGAATAATTGCAATTGGAGGGTTAATCCAACACTTGGTTTTAGTTTGAGGGGGTGTCTACTGATGTAACCTCGAAATATATATTGCAAATTTGAAGGTAACTGTTAAGTTAGCTAGGTTTGCAGACATGCACTGGGGGCATATATGTAATGACCTGACACATTTGATTTTACCTTTATGCACTTAAAATTTTTTTTTTCACTGTGGGTTCCAAACCTAGGCATAAGGGACAAAATATTTTCTTCCACAGCATTCATTTTCCATATTTGCCACAGAAGAATTGCTCCTCAGATATAGTCATGCATCATACATAGATACAGGTAACAGTATGAGCTGTTACATATGTATGTGTGTGACCTGACAAGGTTATTGGATATAGAGACAGGTGTGTATGTCTCTTAAGCAAATATAAAGGCCATGCAAGTCCAGATAGCAGAATTATCCTTACAGAAATATAGTACACCGTATACCTTCAGTCATACATCTGATAACACAATAATAGTGTCTCATCCTCATACATATAATTAATATTGGCTTCACCATCTAAAGTGTTATGAGTTAGAGTGAATATAATGGGAAGTGGAACAACAGTAAATGTGTGTAGAGTATCCTATATTAGAACCCAGGACCATGTGGATGACAGTCCTACACTTACACCTATAGAAAGTTTAGCTAACACTTGTCTATGTTTCAGTTCATTGCTATAAACAGCAATGTCACAACAGTAAAAAAAAGTCGCATACCCTGTACTAGAACACAGGGCCATCTGTAGTCCAACCCTACATTTACACATCCTGCCACATGGCTAGTTACATGACAGTGCCTAATTTCCTAATCATTAAGGTTTCTGTGTTAACAACTGTACAGTGCCACTTAGCAGGTTTGCTCGGTGACCAACAGAATTAATTGAATGTATCCAGTTTCTATTTTTGGCTATCTGGTTCCTGTTTGCTTCCTGGGAGGTCTGTTTGTCCAGTTGGAACACTGCCACACTTTGTGTAAATGAGATAAGCACAGCCAAACCCACCATCCATTTTATCCCTTCTCATGATTGTGATATGGGCTGCATCACACAAACACTGCCCCCAGCAAACAAATTGGAAAACCAAGACAGAAAGGGAAAAAAAAAGGACAAGTAGTTGAAATGAGGAAAATTAATCTATGACGTGCACACTACAAAATGATGATTTACATGAGATATGTCTGCAGAGATCTGGATTTGAACTCTTACTCCCATGAACCTTCAGAACACAGGATGGTTGCCTTATCCCTCTTTACCACATAAACAGCTTTGCAGCAAGAAAATGAAATCATTCTGTACACAACCAACTGCAACATCATCTACAGTACTATGAACCCATGCAACTGTCATTTATACATTAATTATATTTGGATGTAGTGCCCTAAGTGATCACACAACCTGTTATGATTATTCTTTGCAAATATACAGCTCTGTGTTACCTCTCTTTGTTTGTTTGTCATTATTCAGTTATCTGAACTTTAATCTGAGACAAGCAGTGGGTAAACCATTCTATATCATTGATCTTAAAATGTGTGAGGATATTGACTGGAAATAATATCATATGCAGTTGTTAACAAATGAAGGGCAGGTTGGATATTGCTGAGCACAATCTGTTGAATTGTGTGCTGCTTACTTACATTTCCAACCTTACATCTAACACTTTGTAATTGATTGTCTAACCTGACACATGCACTGGATGTAGGGCAGCCTGCAGTGTTGTTGTGTTTTCCTTCTTCCAACCAGTAATCGCCCACAGTTGCAATCCAGTAAAACAAACATGAGGTAGTGCCTGCACTATATTTACATCTCCTACACAGATCCAAGTATTTGTGATTCAGCAATTCTAATGAATTCACACCTGATTTGCATCTTCACTGTGCTGACAGCCTTGAATCTAAACCATATAAAAGGCAACTGTGTAGCTAGAGAAGCTGATGATGAGGAGATGTGCTTTAAAGATTGGCTTAAACTCTGGTGTCACTGGTGAGATCACAACACTTACAATGTCTTCTACCAGCACCTGCAGGACTGCATGGATAAGGCAATCCCAAGAGTCTGGTGGTGGACCCCAAAAATAAAACAACAACACAAAGGAAGGAAGGACTACAAGACAGAAAAAAATCCTTAAAAGGTAAGACACCTTGATCACTATAAGTAAAAAAAAGAGCTCTCCTAAAATCATCCCAAAGCAATTTTTGAGAAAAAAATAGCTAAAGACTCAAAAGACAATCATAAGGCCTTCTAAAAACACAGCATCCATGGGACCTGATAGTGTCCCAATTTGCAGACTTTGGATCCATCCCAGTTTGGCTTTGTCAAAGGCAGATCATGCCTTCTAAACTTGGTTGACTTTTGAAAAAACTCATCTTAAAAATGTTAACCCACATCACAAGATGGGGGTTGCAAACTGGCTGAGTGATAGAACCCACAGGGTCAGAGTTGCTAGGTGGCAATCCACTGGAGCACAGAAGAGTTATCAGGGACCTGGGGACCCAGGTTGATAGTTCAGACCAATGATTGAGTACAATGCCCCATTTGGCCTTGTTCAAGAGAAATCTTGACCAATGGATGATTACCTCAGTGTCACTGCTCGACAGAGGCACAGCAAAATACAGATAGCCTAGTATGAACCTATGAACCTATGAACCTATGTGTAGAAGACTGAGCATATGCTATTATATTGGGATATATCTGCACAGAGGATTATTGAACTTCAGAAGGTATGCTTGCATTTTATCAGCTACATATTGCATATGCTGGAATGTAATTAAGAAATATCAGAAGCAAAGTCTTTGAGACTGTTATCTGTATGCATTAGTTAGAAGTGTACTGATGCCACTGGCATGTTTATCAAGGAATTTCACAGGTAAACATTATTGCCAATATGTGAAAATGGAATGCCCTGTAATAAATATATACAAATGTTGTAGGAACAGTTTATTTGATAGCACTTTTATCATTTTAAAGATGGTTTGTTAGCAAAATGTGTCATTTGCCTGTTCTTTTTTTTTTTGGTGGGGTGAAGCAAAGCTGCATTACTCTTATGGCACAAACAAGGATATGTTACTATTACTAATCTTCCTTTTTTGCATCCAGCCTGTTGTTCATATTTCACATCTTTAGACTGTTTTATGTTTCTCCAGTGGGTAATTCTGAGAGGCTACCTTTTCTGTTTTATCTGGGAACAGTTATTTTGTAGTTATGTGATAATTATGTGTATTATCCTTCTGTTGTCTTTTAGTAGGAGTATGCCATGCAGATATGTCAATCTTTGGAAACCACCCTTCAATGATGCTGAAAATCAGTTGATAGCAGATGCCTTTAGGTAATATGGTACCTTCCTGCTTGAAAGAGGACAGGGAGATATGGCACGCAGAATGCAAATTTGTCAGCAGATCATGGATGATGTGAATGCCGTGGGAGGCCATGGCAGGACATATGAGCAGGTGTGCCATAGGGCCATTGACATGATCACATCTGCACAAAGTACAGCAGCTATTGTGGGCTTTAGCTGGTGGAGGGCTTGCTATGGAACCACCACTAACACCAAATGAAGAGTTCCTGGCCACTGTCAAGATCCAGACAGCTTCCAGGAAAGTGCAGAACAGCATGTACTGGACATTGGTCCAACAGTGTATGAGACGGCAAGCATGTCCCAGGAGGAGCTTCCAGGTAGGCTTTGGTATCTCAACAGTTGAATACTGTTGTGTAGTAAAACAATTGAAATCAATATGTTATTTCTGTGTCACAATAATTTTTAGGGGGAGGAGACTGAAGATTGTTACAGTTAACAGCACATTCTGACTGATTATCTTAGGTTGGGGTTGACAGCCAAGTTCTTGCTGAAAGCATAGTTAATGGATATATCAAGGGGTAAAAGTATTACCCCCTGTGTTATTGTTAATTGCGATGATGCTGCCTTTACCTTTTGCTTAACTTCTTCTAGAATCATCTGGCTAGCAGAAGAGAACCTCATCTGCTGATGGTAAGGCAAACATTTTATGGCAGTACTGCTGAGCAATTTAAAGAAATATTTTAGTTTGTGATGTTGATGTCAGACTGTTCTGTGTATTGCTGTACTATCTGTAATAGTGGCACCGCTGTTAACTTTTTAGCATATATTGGACTATATTAGTGCAGGTTTTAATGTTTCCTGTGTTTTTGCTTTTTATCACAGGTGATCCTGATAGTGAAAGTGTGGGACCTCTACCACCTGCTGTCAGTGTATCAACAGACTCTGATGATGATGGCGGCCAAACAGAGGCACAGTCAGGGTTGCAGAGATTGAATCTGACACTGAGGTTGACATTTATTTATGTATTTATTTATTATTTATTTGCAGTTTGTTGCCAGGATGGTCCATTGGGCCACTAGGAGCCCATTTTCAATAGAGTCCTGGGGAGAAAAGCTCCAGTACATGAAACAAAAACAATTAGAAGTTAATTACAAAGCAATTATAACAATAAATAATGTAGTAATACCCAAAAATGGGAAAAATACAAAAAAATATGCATACATGAAGAAGAAAATACTGTGATTAAACAATTTCATTTAGGCACAAAGTCTGTTGGTTGCAATACGTGCTTATTACCGCTTATTACAGTGTTGTACAATTATATTTATATGCAAGTGTATGGATATAGTAGATGCTTATTGGAGTAAAGCAATAGTAGTAGGATGTTTGGATGCTTATTTCAGTGTTATACAATTTTGTATATATACAGGTGTATGAGTACAATAGGTGCTTATTGCTGTTAAGTAATATTAGTAGGATGTTAGGAGGTCTGCTGGATGTAGGGGATTAGCTTGGGTTGTGAATTTCATGCTGGATGGGTACAGGAGCATTCCAATTTGGAAGTTAGATGGGAATGGAGTAAGGTTTTGAAGACAGATAGGCTGCTAGTTGTGTAGATTAGTGGAGGAAGAGAATTCCACAGGTGGGCTACTGAGAAGGACAGAAGATTTTTGCTGGGGGACGGGTGGGTTTGTGTAACTCAATGAGATTTTGGGATTCTAATCTTAGGGATCTATTGGGCTGGTGTATCTTAAGGGTGGAGGCCAGGGAGGGGCAGAAAGTGGGGGTTAAAGATGAGTTTATGGGCTTGAGTGAGTTGAATATAGGTGAGGTAGTCAGGTAGTTCTGGCCAGCTGAGTTTGTGAAGAGCAGTGCAGCGATATGTTAGGGATCTGTAGCTTTTAGTGAGGATTGTAGGTTGGTGAGGAGTGGAGTTCTATAAAGGAGGGATGGGATAAGGTATGTTGTAGCGAGTGTTAGTTTGGTGGGGGCAGAGATGTACCGATTGTGGGGATAGAGCATGCCGAGTTTGTTTTGTGTTTTCTTGATATTTGCTTGTAAGTGAGTGTCGAACTTGAGTTGGTCATCGATTAGGACACATAACAGTTTTGTATTAGATACTATTTCAAGGGGTGTGTTATTCTGACTGGTGATGAAGGTATTTTTGTCTAGAATGGTGGTTTTAGAAGGAGTAAATAACATTAGTTTAGTTTTTGTGGCATTGAGTACTAGGTGGTTGTCTAGCATCCATTGCTCAGTTAAGGAGAAGGCATTTTGAGTTAGTTTAGTAAGAATGAGGATGGAAGTGGCTGATCAGATTATGGTGGAGTCGTCGGCATATTGGATGAGGTGAGTTTCAGGGATGGTTCGATAGAAGTCATTTATGAAAATGTTAAATAGCAAGGGCCCAAGAATAGAACCTTGGGGTATTCCAGTGGGAGTATTGAGAAATGGGGAGGTAGCTTTTTTTCCATTTGACAGCTTGTTGTCTATCAGATAGGTAGCTAGTAAACCATTTGATAGTGGTAGGGGAAAGGTTTAGGTTAGAGAGATTGGTGAGGAGAAGGTTGTGAGAGATGGTGTCGAAGACTTTAGATAAGTCTAGTAAGAGGGTGAACACAATAAGGCCAGAGTCACGGGCTTTGTTGAAAGTTTCGAGGAAGGTAAGGAGAGCGGTGATGGTGCTGTAGCCGGACCTGAAACCACGTTGTGTGGTGGTTAGGAGTTGGTTATTTATGAGATAGGGTAATAGTTGAAGGTGGATGCATATTTCTAGCAGTTTGGAAATGGGGGACAGGATGGCAATTGGGCAAATATTTGGGATATTATTATTGCTCCAACCTTTGTGAAGTGGAATAATAAAGGCCTTTTTCCAGGGTTGTGGTACCAGATCTTCTGTAATTGACCTGTTTATTAGGATGCAAATGGGAAAGGCTATGGCATCTGCAGATATTTTTAAGAAGTAAGAGGGAATTTGGTCTGGGGCATTTGAACATTGTTTCAGCTTTTGTAAGAGTTTTTTAATAGTAGAGATTGGGATGGGCTGTATGGAGAAGGTAGGGGGTATGGAGGAGGAGGGATATTTCAGTGGGAAGAGGTATTAGATGAGGGGGTATTTGAGTGAGAAGAGGTACTAGAGGAGGAATAAATAGGTGGCTGTAGGGGTGTAGAACTAGGATGGTTGGTGAAGGAGGAAGTTACCCTCAAAATGCAGGACACTGCTTCGGTACAATAAAGGCTGTCTTTAAGCATATACCAGGACTGGAAATATCCAAACGATCCTAAGGTCATCAAACAAAGGTATATTTATTTCAAAAAGCGCAAAGGCTAAACACAGAACAAAAACAAAAAATACGAAACATATAAACTTATTGTTCACTGATTTAGCGCTTTCATCTCCTGTTCAGGAGACGTCTTTAGAATCAGTGTATCCTCACAATTCCATTATTTTATACAATTTTCAAAACTTATTGGGCTGTGTAATTGGCTGGCATTTAATTACCTCCTTGACTGAAGGTATACATTTAAAGGCAGAACGTCCACATACATAACGCAAAAGACTTGGATAAAAATACAAAAGGCATACATGGCAATCACCTTATTTCTCATTTCTTATCTCAATTTTTCATTGTTTCTCTATCAATAATTAATGAAATATCAAAAGTAATTCTAGGTAAGAACATAATAAAATAAAATATTAATAATAATAATAATAATAATAATAATAATAATAATAATAATAATAATAATAATAATATACCCATATAATGGTTCAACCTATAGATATAATATAATAATAATATAAGTCATATTACCAATGAGTTGATATATTGGTGCAAGACATGATCTGATAAGGAACTATAGGAATGTAAAAAATAATAAATACATATTTTATACCAACATGAAAAACATATAATAAATACAATAAATATAATAAATACATATAATAAATATGAATAAATATATAACATATGTATAAATATTAATAAATACCTATTAAATACAATATTGAAATGATGTTGAATAAAATATTAGTGTATATACAATAACTAATGAACTATTACCTACTAATAAAAATTGTAAAAATATTGTTATAGTTGTTTCTATTTATTATTATTATTATTATTGTTGATATTATAGTAGTTGTTATTATTATTATTGTTATTGTTGTTTCACCCATGTTTCTTCGGGTCAGCTGCAAGGAGTTTTAGTGCAGGGGTGATGGAAATATGGTCATTGAGACCTTTGCCACAACATGCATCAAGTCTCAATTGCCAAATCATCTCAAGAAATTCCAGTAATGTTTCCCAATCGCCCCCTCTTTCTGGATATGCAACTTCTTCTAGGCCCCAAAATTTATAATTAGCCTCCTTACATATTAATGCATGTCTATATAGTGCATTATTTTCACTATGTTTATTAATATCTCTAATGTGCTCATAAATTCTGGTCCTAAGATGGTGTTCCGTTTTTCCTATGTAGTAACTCCGACAAGTTTTACAGAAGGCCAGATAAACTACTCCTTTTGAGTAGCAACTGTTATATTTCTTTCCCCTTAGAATAATTCCAAGACTGGGGATACTAACCTCCTTACATCCAGCAATATAAGTGCATTGAGCACATCTCCCACATTTAAAAGTTCCTAGTTTAGTACACGTCCCTCCTACTTTACTCTTATTATTTTCAATAATGTTCTTAATATTTTTACTCCTCCTATAACTATATTTTATCTTGCTCTGAAATACATTGGTTTTTGTAGGCATATTTTGGAACATTTCCCAGGTTTCGTTTATACATCTTTTTAACCATCTAATTCCCTTGTAGTAAGTCAAAGTTAAATATGGTGTGATATCTATATTGTTAGATTCCTGCCTGCTAAGGGAACTTCTCCTCCCATCTTGATTGGAATCTACCATTAAAGTATCATCATTATTCAACAAAGGGACATATTTACTACCCCTTCCTAACTGAACATATTCCTTAATGGGTTTGATAAATTCAGATGGGTATCCCCTTTCCAAAAACATCTTTTCAATATTATTAATTTCATTTAGAAATTCATTGGTATCGGAGATCATTCTAGCCATTCTGATCATTTGTCCCTTGACTATATTCTTTTTTAGTTGGTGGGGATGGTCACTATCAAAATGTAGATACGAGTTGGAATAATGTTATTTTCTATAAATATTAGATTTATAACATTTATTCTGATAGTCTTTTTCTAATTTGACATCTAGGTAATGGGTCATATCTTCCCCTGTTTGATATGTGAATTGTAGGAAACTAGTGGTATTGTTGAAGTATTCTATAAATTTACCAATACTGTCATAGGAACCATTCCATAAAACAAAAATATCATCTAGGAAACGAAAATATTTAATAATATGTTGACTGAAATCCGAACTAAAGACGTACTGTCTCTCCCAACAGAGCATAATAATGTTGGCATATATTGGGGCGCATGCCGACCCCATTGCAACCCCTTCTTTTTGATGATAATAATCCCCTTGAAAATATACATAGTTATATTTGAGAACTAGCTCCATATTTTCAAGGACCAGTCTATATTCGTCTGCTGTTAAAAAATCCGTCTCTGTCAACATCCTTTCAAACCACATTAATCCATCCATCTGTGGGATGACTGAGAAAAGGTCCCTCACAACAGTAGTAATAAAAATAAAATCATCCATAATAGGACTATCCAATTTTACACAAAAAGTCCCATGAATCAATTAAAGTAAGTCTATAATTATTATATAATTTCTTTAACTTAGTATCCACACATATCGCTAAAGGTTGTGTCTTGGAACCTTGTGAAGGAACTATCGGTCTCAAAGGTGGATCATATAGGGACTTGTGTATTTTTGGGATACCAAAAATAACAGGTATGACAGGTTTAGGTACTTTCAAAAATTCATATAATTCCTTGTCAATCAGTCCTTGTAATAAATTATCCTCCAATATCAGGTCTATTTTGTTGTAGGAAATATTTATCTCGTTCCTAGAGACAAGTTCATATTGATTCTCCTTGTCCAAAATATCCATCATCCTTCTAGTATAATCCCATTTATCCATGATTACAACCCCTCCACCCTTGTCGGGTTTCATTACCCTTATTCTTTCATTGTTACTTAATTCATTAAGCAATTCCATTTCCATTTTAGTTAAATTATTATCAGACACCTGTTCCTTCTTATAATCTTTCCTAATTCTATTAACAACACATTTCTCAAAATTCATAATTTCATAGTGAAGGGGGGGTTATATGTGCTTGATCTTTTTAAACTATTTTCTTTAAATTGTGAATGTTTGTCCTTATACAAATACTTGAAATTGAGTTTACGGGTGAAAATTTTTATGTCCAATAATATATTCTCTATCCTAGGTTTATTAGTAGGCACAAAAGAGAAACCTTTTATAAATAGGTTAAAATAATTTTTATTAATAACAATATCTGTGTAGTTAAAAATATGAAAATTATTGGAAGTATTAATAATACTATCCTGTTTGTTTTCTCCTATAACTTCTGTTATAATTTTTTCAACATTTAAAAATGAAGTATCTATTTCCCTTATCTGTATGTCCTCCCCATATATTTGGTGTTCCTGTTCTCCGTAACTTGCGCATATGAGGGTTGCTGGGTCCGATTCCGTATTCTCTCAGACCTCCTCGGCTCTTCCATTTCTAAAGGGATAACATCCCCCATATCACTATCTCTATAATTCTCCTCAAAATGTGATTCAGTATTGTATAAGTTAAATCCATTATTGTTTAAATTCTGTCTATCATCCCTACCTGTTCCACCATTTTGATATTTATTGCTTCTGTAACTGTTACGATATTGATCCACATTATATCGCTTGCCTTTTTTAACTTCACTATAATAGGCAAGGCCTCTCTCATATGCATCCAAGTCTCTTTCCAATTTCCTTAATTTCCTATTCATATTGATATTGATATTATAATCAATGTCATGAAGCACCCTATAGTACATATTTTTATATTCATCTATTGAAAATAAAAGGTCATTGCTAATCTCATTGTACAATTTGTCTACCTCTTTCTTAATATCTTCCATAATCTCAGTATTACGCTTCATCATAACTTTAATTATAGCCAGCCCACAGTCATTTAATATATCACATACAGTTTTAAAAAACATTTTGTCATCAGTACTGTTGTTTGGAAACTTACTAAGTCTCAAACCTTTCGGTACAATTTTGTCTTTTACACATCTATCGAAGTACCAATTTTCAACAACCAAAGTTTTGTATCTCAATAACAAGTTTTTGAAAGTCTTACATTTGTCCTTATATGTCAGGCTACCCGTCAAAGCGTTCTTCTTTGCTTTGGTGTAAGCATTAAGCGACTGGTTTAGCCATATATTAAAATCCATGTCCTGGTAAAAATCCGGTGTATTATAGTCTTTGTTGCCCCTTCGGGTATTTCTAAAGTCTGTTCCACTGTTCGGTTCTGTTTGCGAAATGCCTCTAACAGTCTCACCACCACGCTTGCCTTTCTTGGCGTCTGACGTCATCCCATTCTCGCCTGCCTCACTCGGGCTACTCTGCGCACATGGGATTTCGTTGTCAGATCCAGGTGGGGAGATCTCCATTTGCGAATGGGTTTGAATAACCCTGATCAATTCGTTAAGTAGAGAACTGTTATCCATCAAGAAAAAGACTCCTTGTGACTGAACCAGCAACCAAAAAAGTCCAACTTGTAACCAAGATCACACAAAAGTAACCCTCAAAATGCAGGACACTGCTTCGGTACAATAAAGGCTGTCTTTAAGCATATACCAGGACTGGAAATATCCAAACGATCCTAAGGTCGTCAAACAAAGGTATATTTATTTCAAAAAGCCCAAAGGCTAAAAACAAAACAAAAACAAAAAATACGAAACATATAAACATATAAAGACTATCAGAATAAATGTTATAAATCTAATATTTATAGAAAAGAACATTATTCCAACTCGTATCTACATTTTGATAGTGACCATCCCCACCAACTAAAAAAGAATATAGTCAAGGGACAAATGATCAGAATGGCTAGAATGATCTCCGATACCAATGAATTTCTAAATGAAATTAATAATATTGAAAAGATGTTTTTGGAAAGGGGATACCCATCTGAATTTATCAAACCCATTAAGGAATATGTTCATTTAGGAAGGGGTAGTAAATATGTCCCTTTGTTGAATAATGATGATACTTTAATGGTAGATTCCAATCAAGATGGGAGGAGAAGTTCCCTTAGCAGGCAGGAATCTAACAATATAGATATCACACCATATTTAACTTTGACTTACTACAAGGGAATTAGATGGTTAAAAAGATGTATGAACGAAACCTGGAAAATGTTCCAAAATATGCCTACAAAAACCAATGTATTTCAGAGCAAGACAAAATATAGTTATAGGAGGAGTAAAAATATTAAGAACATTATTGAAAATAATAAGAGTAAAGTAGGAGGGACGTGTACTAAACTAGGAACTTTTAAATGTGGGAGATGTGCTCAATGCACTTATATTGCTGGATATAAGGAGGTTAGTATCCCCAGTCTTGGAATTATTCTAAGGGGAAAGAAATATAACAGTTGCTACTCAAAAGGAGTAGTTTATTTGGCCTTCTGTAAAACTTGTTGGAGTTACTACATAGGAAAAATGGAACGCCATCTTAGGACCAGAATTTATGAGCACATTAGAGATATTAATAAACATAGTGAAAATAATGCACTATATAGACATGCATTAATATGTAAGGAGGCTAATTATAAATTTTGGGTCCTAGAAGAAGTTGCGTATCCAGAAAGAGGGGGCGATTGGGAAACATTACTGGAATTTCGTGAGATGATTTGGCAATTGAGACTTGATGCATGTTGTGGCAAAGGTCTCAATGACCATATTTCCATCACCCCTGCACTAAACCTCCTTGCAGCTGACCCGAAGAAACACGGGTGAAACAACAATAACAATAATAATAATAACAACTACTATAATATCAACAATAATAATAATAATAATAATAATAATAAATAGAAACAACTATAACAATATTTTTACAATATTTTTACAATTTTTATTAGTAGGTAATAGTTCATTAGTTATTGTATATACACTAATATTTTATTCAACATCATTTCAATATTGTATTTAACAGGTATTTATTAATATTTATACATATATTATATATTTATTCATATTTATTATATGTATTTATTATATTTATTGTATTTATTATATGTTTTTCATGTTGGTATAAAATATGTATTTATTATTTTTTACATTCCTATAGTTCCTTATCAGATCATTTCTTGCACCAATATATCAACTCATTGGTAATATGACATATTATTATTATATTATATCTATAGGTTGAACCATTATATGGGTATATTATTATTATTATTATTATTATTATTATTATTATTATTATTATTATTATTATTATTATTATTAATATTTTATTTTATGTTCTTACCTAGAATTACTTTTGATATTTCATTAATTATTGATAGAGAAACAATGAAAAATTGAGATAAGAAATGAGAAATAAGGTGATTGTCATGTATGCCTTTTGTATTTTTATCCAAGTCTTTTGCGTTATGTATGTGGATGTTCTGCCTTTAAATTTATACCTTCAGTCAAGGAGGTTATTAAATGCCAGCCAATTACACAGCCCAATAAGTTTTGAAAATTGTATAAAATAATGGAATTGTGAGGATACACTGATTCTAAAGAAGTCTCCTGAACAGGAGATGAAAGCGCTAAATCAGTGAACAATAAGTTTATATGTTTCGTATTTTTTGTTTTTGCTCTGTATTTAGCTTTTGGGCTTTTTGAAATAAATATACCTTTATTTGATGACCTTAGGATCGTTTGGATATTTCCAGTCCTGGTATATGCTTAAAGACTGCCTTTATTGTACCGAAGCAGTGTCCTGCATTTTGAGGGTTACTTTTGTGTGATCTTGGTTACAAGAAGGAGGAAGTTAGTTTGGCAATGGAGTGGATAAAGAAAGAGTTGAATTGGGTAGTGAGGTCTGTGTCAGTGGCTTTTGGGTCAGGGCAGGGATTGTCTTTTGTTCCTGGAGTAAGCAGAGAGGAGATACTCTGCCAGACTTTTCTATGGTGTGTGCTGTGGTTAGTTTGTAGTGTGGAAAAATAAGATTTGCGGTCAGAAGAAATATGTTTTTTAACTTTGACATATAGCCATCCCCTGCAGTTCCACTGGACATAGCAAGTAGACCTATGCCTACCCATTCAAGTCAGCCTATAGACCTTGGACAGGTGGAGGGAGAGACAATTGATTACTGTGGCTTCAATGGCTATTGACTATGGCCATAACCAAAGTGTAGTTGAGATGCCAGTCAGGAGTGTTGTTAGGAGTGCTCACAGTAGGCCTGCTGTCCTTCCTCCACCTGATCCAGGTGTCTTTTCCCATGCCACTCTATGTGCATTTAAGGCCATTGTGGGGGTGCAGACATGTTCCCATAAGTGCAGACACATGCTCATAGCTGTAGATACAGCACAAGCTGAGAAGGATGGCTGCCTCCACCATGTTGCTGATTCAATGGCTTGGATGAATTTCATGTTGGAATGAGGGGTGTCTGTGATGGAATGAGGGGTATCTGTCATGGAATGAACATGTCTGTCATGGGATGTCTGCTGGGAGGAGAATGGTATCTTAATGGGTGCAGGTCGGCCACATCATCTGCTGTTATCCAATGTGGCCGTGCCCGATCATGCTCCAATAGTGGCAGTACTTCCACTGCTCTGTCTGTGGGTGAACTTTCCACACCCAGACATGGCAGGCCATGGGGTCCTGTTTCTATGTATCCTCATAAAGGGAGCTCATCCAACAGACATCAGTCATGTTCTGATAGCAGCAGTGCATCTTACCCTGGGTGTGGACATGCCAGTGCAACTCCTGGCAGAGCCAGTTCTTATGGTCGGGGATGGCAGCTATGAACTGCTACCTCTAACATGCATGGCACACATCTGTCTGATATATCAAGACATAAAGCTAGCACAGAGCTTGGCTGTGTTCATGCAGTCAGTCACACACCAATTTCACCTGGAGGACCACTACAGAAATACACGCAACATTTGCATGGTTTAGCCGTTCGGCTTAAAACTTATTTTGTCTCACTGGCCATTTTTTGGTTTATCCAAATGTCTGCCTGCTGCTCTTTCTTACTCACATGCACTCACTGACCTTTTGTGTTTGCCTAGGCTTCCTGCCACCCCCTACTTCAACCTGTGTAAGTGATGATAACTGTACCATATCCCTGTTTTCTATCTTTTGGATTCCAGGATACATATGCTTTGTGTCTGATAATCAGGGTGCATAGCTGACTTAGTGCTTGGTATACCTGCATTTGTGGTGTTGAACTGGTATTTGCCTTAGGAAGTAAAACAGTTGATAGCATCAATATTTCCTAACTTTATTGCTTATGATCTTGTGAGGGTTGTAAAGTCTGAAACTGCAATGTGTAGCATTACTTTCTAACTTCTCTCTTTCAAGATTTTCCAGTACAAACATGTGAAGCTAAGCTGAGGGCATCATCATCAGTACTTTTGAGAGGTATGACTGTGTGAATCATTGATGCCTGCAGCCTACTACTTAATAATGGACACTTATACATCAAATAAGTCTCTGATGTCACATGCTAATGTCATTTCTGTATAAATCTCCCACCTTTTACTTGTTGACAGTACCAAGTCATGAAATACAAGGATATGCCACCCATTCATAATATTACACAATACACTCCAGGTCCAACACTTACCTTGTAAGTGCAGCAGTTGCCAAAGTTTTAATTCAGAGCTGACTCTGGCTGATGCAAGCAGTACACAGCCAATGCACGGGGAGGTAAAGGCTATGAGTTCTGCCTGGCATCAATGCTAGTATATGTATGTGTGTAGGAGGAAGGTTTTATGCCCTTAGCTGGTGAGTGAGTGTGCTATGCTCTGTCTCTCACTGAGCATGCCTACGTCTGCCTACACCTACAGCAACTGCTGGTTCCCCCTCTGACTCCTCACCTGCATGTAGCAGTGGTGACCTTGGCATTGGTGGTGGGATGTGTGCCCCTTCCCCTTGTTGAGCCTGCTGAAGCTGTGTTCTCAGGATGATGTATAGAATGGCAAATACTGTGAATATTTCAGTACATGTCCATAGATTGTACTGCAGGGCTCCTGCAGATGTATCTAGGCACCGGAACTGCGACTTCAGCAGCACAAACACACACTCTATGATATTTCTGGTTTGAGCGTGTGCCTCATTATAGTGTTCTTCAGCAGGTGTGTGTACATTTCTGATGGGTGTCATCAAACACAGCTCCAGTGCATAACCTGCATTCCCTAGTAAATGACCCTGTTTGATAATACCCATAGCAAACATCTGATGCAGCTGGGAGGTGTGCCAGATATGTAAGTCGTGGTAACTGCCAGGGTTGCCAGCGTACACATTCAGGATGATTCCCTTGGCATTACACACAGCTTAGCAGTTAACAGAGCAGAAGCCCTTTCTGTTCATGTAGGGCCTACCCTGTTCCCCAGGTGGTATCTTAATTTCTACATGTGTGCAGTCCATGGCACCTAATACTTCAGGGTATTGTGCTACAGGGTAAAACTCCTGCATATTTCTGGCCCTCTTCTCAGGATTACTGGGAAAATGTATATGGTCACTGGCATGTTGGAGCATAGCATTCAGGAATTGATGGAGGATCCTGGATGCTGATGCCTGCAACACCACCAGCATGTCCCCTGTTGGTCTCTGAAAAGTAACTGTAGCTAAGATTCTAAGGGCTACACATACATTTGTCTCCACTGGGATGGGTTCCCCTCTGGTGGCCCTAGCTCTAAGTGGAGGACAACAGAGGTTGCAGAGTTCCTGTAGTATGTCTCTATCTACCCTGTAGGACACTACAATTTCCACATAATGTAGCTTGTGAAAAGTTAAACAGAGCCTGAACACTCTTCTCTTTCTTGGGTTAGGCCTATTGGCAGCAGCAGCAGCATACACTTCAGCCTGTTGCACATACACATGACTTAAAGCAACAGCAGCCCCTAACATTCTTTATTTGTTGACTCCTTTCAGCGGATGTATTCCAATAGGTTTTGGAATACATAGGGAAAACCAGCAGTGAGTCGGCATGGTTGCTTTATAGTTTGTTGAATAGCTCCTCCTTCTTGGGTTGGTTGATTAGCATACAAATCAGCTTCTTATACTGTAATTAGCATGCCACAGTGTTTATCTTGTTTGCGCAGTGGTGCGCTCTTCTACACAGCACTTACTGAATCTAAAACACTGTGCTACCATGTGCGCATCATGGCGAAACAGGCACATGATAGAAACGGACCATGTAGGCTTTATTAAATTTGGCTGATAGTCGTACCACTATGTTGCAGAAGGTGCTAAGATACTTCTTTACTATGCTCTAAACATTTTTTATTTCACCACCTATTTACACAGATACAGTTACAAACACATAAATAGATAAATAAATAAATTAATAAATAGAAGTATAGGGGATTGTGATACGTTTACTACTCATAACCAGTTTTTATGTGTTTGAGAAACTGATACCAATGATTTACATTAGCAAAGCCTAAAAGGTTAATTTCTTTTCTTTCAAGAGTACATAATATAACATTCTGAAGAAGCATAGCTGGGATAGAGAAAAGAGGACAGCTGCCATGGGTGCAAAGTGTTAGGGGGAATGAATGTCAGATGGTGAGAGTACTACAGTAGAGCCATGTCATACCACTACTGTGTTTGTGTTATGGCTGAAGCTCTGAAGCACTTACATGTGGCATTTTAACTATAGCAAACTGCTTGTTACAGTAGTAGCAAGCAGTTTACTAGAATTTCAAGGCAGCCAAACTTCTGTTATTTATTTATTTAATTTGCTCTTCAATTTGGAGTTGAGCAGGAATCAGATAACCCAGTTATAATTCTGATACACTGGCATAATTAAATATGTAATCAAAAATTATTTTGTAATGCATGAGGAGTTTTAGCTGCCCCAATATATTACAGTTAAAAAATGTGTAAGATGAAAAGTATCTAACTGCTGTAAAACTATAAAATGCCATTGACTACCACACAAATGGAAGTTAAAGGTGAAGAACACCTAGAGATGTAACTGGTGCATCTTGTACCCCAATGTCTTTCCATGATCTAGCACCCCCTCAACTTAAAAAAAAAAAAAAGAAAAAGGGTCCATTCCCAAATGAGATGGTGCTATGAACCTCAGGAGCATGACCAGACCTCATTTCTGTGCTTGTCAACTTCAATTCTCCAAGTTGAGAGGAAAATAAAAAGGTACTTTCTACTTTTAGAGCTGTATCCAGTCAGCTTGTATTTGTAGAACTGGCCAGATACAAGTCATAACACCAGTGAAGTGCTGTAGCACCACATAAGCAGTATTCATTTCTTTACTATTATTCAGAAATGGTGATACAGAAATGAATGCAGGTCATACCTATCAACTGTCCAAATATTTCCAGAATATCCAGATGCTTGCCTTAAATTGCTTATTTGTTTCTCATAAACTATTATGCTAAATCATACAGGACTGAAGTCTCTAAATAATGACAGACATGAGTTTTAGTCTTCATATCCTTCAGAAAATATGTGCTAATGGAAAACCTGTTATTCTATCTGCTCTTTAAATCTGTAAGAACAATAAATAACATCTGTCCTTATTTTTGGGCCCCTGTCCACCCATTGTTGCCTTTGTCCAGATTTCTTGTGCTAAGAGAGGTATGATACAGGTACAGCTGCACTACAATCAATAGGCATCTCCCAACAGCACTTCCTAACACCATACACCCAGGGCTGATGCCCCCTTCACCCCAGCCTAGCTACATGTCTGAGAAAACCTATAATCAAAGAGCAGCTTTAAAAGCTTTCAGATACTGTCTGCTACACATCTTTTTTTTTTGTTATTGTCTGAGTAGCAGTCCAAATTGTGCTCCAGCTTTGGTAGCTGTGAGCAGGTTTCTCATCTGTGTATTAGAGAGAAGTGTGTTACAGCTTTCAATGTTAGTAAGTTTCTGATGGAGTTCTGTGATGGCTGCTATTATCTATAAGAGAGCATAAGGTTCATTAGTAACAGCAAGATTCATACATAAATACTTTCTCCAACAAGGTTATTTTTCACAGTTTTTGAACAGAACACACCTGCTCCATATATTACATATATGTATAGTCACAAATGTGATTGCAGTTAATATATCTCTTAAGTATAATAACAGTTCAGCACAAAACAAAGACACAGCTAGTATGGCATGACTGAGAGCTCCATAAGACTACTGTTCTGTATAAGTGAAATATTTAACTTGAAGTAAAAGCCCTGCAGTAATTTGAACATAGCCTTTCTGATCCATATGTTTAGCCAGGTGCATGACAGAAATTCAAGGATTGGGAAATTCTAATCAGTGGACCAGGAGTTAGTTCTGGACCTCTTAACATAAAACAAATTTTTGGCTAAATATTAGGGTCCATTTAAAATAATAAAAGATGCATTTAAGGTGGAGGTGGGATTACATCAAGGATCAGATATG
>NC_056749.1:784923656-784973656 GCF_019279795.1 Protopterus annectens
CAAATTTCCAAACAAGGATCACTACAAGGAGTAAAGTAGGTACAGCAACCATGTACAATAGGGGGTGAAACAGCATCAGTGCAAAGTAGGGTACAGCGACCATGTACAAAGGGGGTGAAACAGCATCAGTGCAAAGTAGGGCACAGCAACCATGTACAAAAGGGAGTGAAACAGCATCAGTGCAAAGTAGGGTACAGCAACCATGTACAAAAGGGAGTGAAACAGCATCAGTGCAAAGTAGGGCACAGCAACCATGTACAAAAGGGAGTGAAACAGCATCAGTGCAAAGTAGGGTACAGCAACCATGTACAAAAGGGAGTGAAACAGCATCAGTGCAAAGTAGAGTACAGCAACCATGTACAGAAGGGGGTGAAACAGCATCAGTGCAAAGTAGGGTACAGCAACCATGTACAAAGGGGGTGGAACAGCATCAGTGCAAAGTAGGGCACAGCAACCATGTACAGAAGGGGGTGAAACAGCATCAGTGCAAAGTAGGGTACAGCAACCATGTACAAAGGGGGTGAAACAGCATCAGTGCAAAGTAGGGTACAGCAACCATGTACAAAGGGGTGAAACAGCATCAGTGCAAAGTAGGGTACAGCAACCATGTACAAAGGGGGTGAAACAGCATCAGTGCAAAGTAGGGTACAGCAACCATGTACAAAGGGGGTGAAACAGCATCAGTGCAAAGTAGGGTACAGCAACCATGTACAAAGGGGGTGAAACAGCATCAGTGCAAAGTAGGGTACAGCAACCATGTACAAAGGGGGTGAAACAGCATCAGTGCAAAGTAGGGCACAGCAACCATGTACAAAGGGGAGTGAAACAGCATCAGTACAAAGTAGGGTACAGCAACCATGTACAAAGGGGGTGAAATGGCATCAGTGCAAAGTAGGGTATAGCAACCATGTACAAAAGGGGGTGAAGCAGCATCAGTGCAAAGTAGGGCACAGCAACCATGTACATAGGGGGTGAAACAGCATCAGTGCAAAGTAGGGTACAGCAACCATGTACAAAAGGGAGTGAAACAGCATCAGTGCAAAGTAGGGAACAGCAACCATGTACAAAGGGGGTGAAACAGCATCAGTGCAAAGTAGGGCACAGCAACCATGTACAAAGGGGGTGAAACAGCATCAGTGCAAAGTAGGGCACAGCAACCATGTACAAAAGAGAGTGAAACATCATCAGTGCAAAGTAGGGCACAGCAACCATGTACAAAAGGGGGTAAAACAGCATCAGTGCAAAGTAGGGTATAGCAACCATGTACAAAGGGGGTGAAACAGCATCAGTGCAAAGTAGGGCACAGCAACCATGTACAAAGGGGGTGAAACAGCATCAGTGCAAAGTAGGGTACAGCAACCATGTACAAAGGGGGTGAAACAGCATCAGTGCAAAGTAGGGTACAGCAACCATGTACAAAGGGGGTGAAACAGCATCAGTGCAAAGTAGGGCACAGCAACCATGTACAAAGGGGAGTGAAACAGCATCAGTACAAAGTAGGGTACAGCAACCATGTACAAAGGGGGTGAAATGGCATCAGTGCAAAGTAGGGTATAGCAACCATGTACAAAAGGGGGTGAAGCAGCATCAGTGCAAAGTAGGGCACAGCAACCATGTACATAGGGGGTGAAACAGCATCAGTGCAAAGTAGGGTACAGCAACCATGTACAAAAGGGAGTGAAACAGCATCAGTGCAAAGTAGGGCACAGCAACCATGTACAAAGGGGGTGAAACAGCATCAGTGCAAAGTAGGGCACAGCAACCATGTACAAAGGGGGTGAAACAGCATCAGTGCAAAGTAGGGCACAGCAACCATGTACAAAAGAGAGTGAAACATCATCAGTGCAAAGTAGGGCACAGCAACCATGTACAAAAGGGGGTAAAACAGCATCAGTGCAAAGTAGGGTATAGCAACCATGTACAAAGGGGGTGAAACAGCATCAGTGCAAAGTAGGGCACAGCAACCATGTACAAAAGGGAGTAAGACAGCATCAGTGCAAAGTAGGGCACAGCAACCATGTACAAAAGGGGGTGAAGCAGCATCAGTGCAAAGTAGGGCACAGCAACCATGTACAAAAGGGGGTGAAACAGCATCAGTGCAAAGTAGGGCACAGCAACCATGTACAAAAGGGAGTGAAACAGCATCAGTGCAAAGTATGGCACAGTGACCATGTACAAAAGGGAGTGAAACAGCATAAGTGCAAAGTAGGGTACAGCAACCATATACAAAGGGGAGTGAAACAGAATCAGTGCAAAGTAGGGCACAGCAACCATGTACAAAGGGGGTGAAATGGCATCAGTGCAAAGTAGGGTACAGCAACCATGTACAAAGGGGAGTGAAACAGCATCAGTGCACTAGGAGTGAGTTGTTGTTTGGCAGATATGTGTGGAAACACATAAAAATACAAGATATCAGTGTCATAATCTGAAAGTCCTGAGTTTGATCTTCACAAAGGGTAGTTTCAAAAAGAAAAAAAAAGACCTATCCCTGAATTCTGTCTTCTACAGATTGCTGAGAGGTAATCTATGCCTGGCCTAAAATCATCTTCTGATCTCACTCTGATGGACATGTTGCAAATCTGAAAAACAAATAATATCAGAATTACACCATCTAGGGAACTAAACCTTGTCTGCAACATAAATAGGACATGTTGCAGGGACAGGTATGTGCATCAGACACTACCCTTTCTCTGGAATTCACTTCCCATCCATGTGAATTAGAGGTTCTTACCAAACCCAGTTCAAGTGTAACTTAGCCCAGTGGATTGTGAATTTGAAATTTACACTGGTCTGGCACCTATGTCTCTTGCAGACAGAGGCAGCCTGTAGATGCTTGACCACCCATGCTCGAGCCTACTCTAAAAAAAACTATAGTAGCAAAATTTGTCAGATATACTTAAGAAGCATGGCTAGGCTTAAAAAGCCTCTCTGAGATAATTTGCTAAGTAATCACCTATGAACCAATAAGAAATATAATTATTTTTTCATGATTTAACCAAAATATACATTTCAAATATAATGAACTGCAGAGCCATATGTACATCATTTGGCAATGTAGTCAAGTCCCAGACTGGCACCCACCTCAGTCCAAAGTCAATGACCAAAACCGATGATAAAAGGTCATTCATACTGCTGACCTATAGCAGGGAGCTTATGCACAACAGTTCAAATACTAAGCACTTTCATTGCAGTATCAACCGCAGCTGCTGATATAAATTCTGGCCCTTCACTTGCACCTGTTTGGCAGCTCTTTAGCAATGCTAATCATGCCCACTGACATCTTGCTCCTGGGCCAGCTTACTTCACTGACCCACCTAGGTTACTGTAATGGTAAAGTGCATTGTCTTACCTTGAATAAAAGCCACAGACTCAGTGAAAATCTGATGTGGAAGAAATCAGTAGTTAAATAGCAATACACGACAGTGAGGGCATGCCCTTGAAGTAAGCTGGTAATGGTCACTATACTTCTGTCAGGGAAGAGTACATTATGTCCAGCAATAGCTAGATAAGATGTTAACAGATGTTTCATATTTAAATCCATCCATCCATTCTTCCATGCACCCATCCACCCCTCCATCCACCTGCCCATCCATCCATCCATCCATCCATCCATCCATCCATCCATCCATCCGTCCGTCCATCCATCCATCCATCTATCCATCCATTCATTATCAGAACAGAAAATGTTAGGAGTAATATTCCTCACAAATAGCTTTATTTCATCTTCTGTTTCCCATGTACAGAATATACAGTTTCCTTTTCATGTAGAGATAACAGAGTATCATTGTGTTATTCATTTAGGCCGAGGTGGATACAACCATGATGGAGAAATATGCAACCAGCTTCTCCTTAAACTTGTGCACTACAGAAAAGCTGATTAATTGCCGCATTTAGATAAAAAGTGTGAGTTTCCTTATGGTTTGTTAACAACATGTTTATTGATTCTTACATTATCTGTGCTATGTTACTGGTTGCTGATGTTGTGGGCACGGCAGTATATAGGACTTTTTCATGCTGGCTGTATTGTAATCTGGCTGCTGATGTCGTGGACACGTCAGTATATAGGACTTTTTCGTGCTGGCTGTATTGTAATCTGGCTGCTGATGTTGTGGACATGGCAGTATATAGGACTTTTTCATGCTGGCTGTATTGTAATCTGGCTGCTGATGTTGTGGACACGGCAGTATATAGGACTTTTTCGTGCTGGCTGTAGTGTAATTTGGCTGCTGATGTTGTGGACACGTCAGTATATAGGACTTTTTCATGCTGGCTGTATTGTATTCTGGCTGCTGATGTTGTGGACACGTCGGTATATAAGACTTTTTCGAGCTGGCTGTATTGTAATCTGGCTGCTGATGTTGTGGACACGGCAGTATATAGGACTTTTTCGCGCTGGCTGTATTGTAATCTGGCTGCTGATGTTGTGGACACGGCAGTATATAGGACTTTTTCGTGCTGGCTGTATTGTACTCTGGCTGCTGATGTCGTGGACACGTCAGTATATAGGACTTTTTCGTGCTGGCTGTATTGTAATCTGGCTGCTGATGTCGTGGACACGTCAGTATATAGGACTTTTTTGTGCTGGCTGTATTGTAATCTGGCTGCTGATGTCATGGACACGGCAGTATATAGGACTTTTTCGTGCTGGCTGTATTGTAATCTGGCTGCTGATGTCGTGGACACGTCAGTATATAGGACTTTTTCGCGCTGGCTGTATTGTAATCTGGCTGCTGATGTCGTGGACACGTCAGTATATAGGAATTTTTCGCGCTGGCTGTATTGTAATCTGGCTGCTGATGTTGTGGACACGGCAGTATATAGGACTTTTTCGCGCTGGCTGTATTGTAATCTGGCTGCTGATGTCGTGGACACGTCGGTATATAGGACTTTTTCGCGCTGGCTGTATTGTAATCTGGCTGCTGATGTTGCGGACACGGCAGTATATAGGACTTTTTCATGCTGGCTGTATTGTAATCTGGCTGCTGATGTCGTGGACACGTCAGTATATAGGACTTTTTCGCGCTGGCTGTATTGTAATCTGACTGCTGATGTCGTGGACACGTCAGTATATAAGACTTTTTCGTGCTGGCTGTATTGTAATCTGGCTGCTGATGTCGTGGACACGTCAGTATATAGGACTTTTTCGCGCTGGCTGTATTGTAATCTGGCTGCTGATGTCATGGACACGTCAGTATATAGGACTTTTTCGTGCTGGCTGTATTGTAATCTGGCTGCTGATGTCGTGGACACATCAGTATATAGGACTTTTTCGCGCTGGCTGTATTGTAATCTGGCTGCTGATGTCGTGGACACGTCAGTATATAGGACTTTTTCGCGCTGGCCGTATTGTAATCTGGCTGCTGATGTTGTGGACACGGCAGTATATAAGACTTTTTCGCGCTGGCTGTATTGTAATCTGGCTGCTGATGTCGTGGACACGTCGGTATATAGGACTTTTTCGCGCTGGCTGTATTGTAATCTGGCTGCTGATGTTGTGGACACGGCAGTATATAGGACTTTTTCGCGCTGGCTGTATTGTAATCTGGCTGCTGATGTCGTGGACACGGCAGTATATAGGACTTTTTCGCGCTGGCTGTATTGTAATCTGGCTGCTGATGTTGTGGACACGGCAGTATATAGGACTTTTTCACGCTGGCTGTATTGTAATCTGGCTGCTGATGTCGTGGACACGTCAGTATATAGGACTTTTTCGCACTGGCTGTATTGTAATCTGGCTGCTGATGTTGTGGACACGGCAGTATATAGGACTTTTTCGCGCTGGCTGTATTGTAATCTGGCTGCTGATGTCGTGGACACGGCAGTATATAGGACTTTTTCGCGCTGGCTGTATTGTAATCTGGCTGCTGATGTCGTGGACACATCAGTATATAGGACTTTTTCGTGCTGGCTGTATTGTAATCTGGCTGCTGATGTCGTGGACACGTCAGTATATAGGACTTTTTCGTGCTGGCTGTATTGTAATCTGGCTGCTGATGTCGTGGACACGTCAGTATATAGGACTTTTTCGCGCTGGCTGTATTGTAATCTGGCTGCTGATGTTGTGGACACGGCAGTATATAGGACTTTTTCGCGCTGGCTGTATTGTAATCTGGCTGCTGATGTCATGGACACGTCGGTATATAGGACTTTTTCGCGCTGGCTGTATTGTAAACTGGCTGCTGATGTTGTGGACACGGCAGTATATAGGACTTTTTCGTGCTGGCTGTATTGTAATCTGGCTGCTGATGTCGTGGACACGTCAGTATATAGGACTTTTTCGTGCTGGCTGTATTGTAATCTGGCTGCTGATGTCGTGGACACGTCAGTATATAGGAATTTTTCGCGCTGGCTGTATTGTAATCTGGCTGCTGATGTTGTGGACACGGCAGTATATAGGACTTTTTCGCGCTGGCTGTATTGTACTCTGGCTGCTGATGTCGTGGACACGTCGGTATATAGGACTTTTTCGCGCTGGCTGTATTGTAATCTGGCTGCTGATGTTGTGGACACGGCAGTATATAGGACTTTTTCATGCTGGCTGTATTGTAATCTGGCTGCTGATGTTGTGGACACGTCGGTATATAGGACTTTTTCGCGCTGGCTGTATTGTAATCTGGCTGCTGATGTTGTGGACACGGCAGTATATAGGACTTTTTCATGCTGGCTGTATTGTAATCTGGCTGCTGATGTCGTGGACACGGCAGTATATAGGACTTTTTCGCGCTGGCTGTATTGTAATCTGGCTGCTGATGTTGTGGACACGGCAGTATATAGGACTTTTTCGCGCTGGCTGTATTGTAATCTGGCTGCTGATGTTGTGGACACGGCAGTATATAGGACTTTTTCACGCTGGCTGTATTGTAATCTGGCTGCTGATGTCGTGGACACGTCAGTATATAGGACTTTTTCGCGCTGGCTGTATTGTAATCTGGCTGCTGATGTTGTGGACACGGCAGTATATAGGACTTTTTCGCGCTGGCTGTATTGTAATCTGGCTGCTGATGTCGTGGACACGGCAGTATATAGGACTTTTTCGCGCTGGCTGTATTGTAATCTGGCTGCTGATGTCGTGGACACGTCAGTATATAGGACTTTTTTGTGCTGGCTGTATTGTAATCTGGCTGCTGATGTCGTGGACACGTCAGTATATAGGACTTTTTCACGCTGGCTGTATTGTAATCTGGCTGCTGATGTCGTGGACACGTCAGTATATAGGACTTTTTCGCGCTGGCTGTATTGTAATCTGGCTGCTGATGTTGTGGACACGGCAGTATATAGGACTTTTTCGCGCTGGCTGTATTGTAATCTGGCTGCTGATGTCGTGGACATGTCGGTATATAGGACATTTTCGCGCTGGCTGTATTGTAATCTGGCTGCTGATGTTGTGGACACGGCAGTATATAAGACTTTTTCGTGCTGGCTGTATTGTAATCTGGCTGCTGATGTCGTGGACACGTCAGTATATAGGACTTTTTCAAGCTGGCTGTATTGTAATCTGGCTGCTGATGTCGTGGACACGTCAGTATATAGGACTTTTTCACGCTTGCTGTATTGTAATCTGGCTGCTGATGTTGTGGACACGGCAGTATATAGGACTTTTTCGCGCTGGCTGTATTGTAATCTGGCTGCTGATGTTGTGGACACGGCAGTATATAGGACTTTTTCGCGCTGGCTGTATTGTAATCTGGCTGCTGATGTCGTGGACACGTCAGTATACAGGACTTTTTCGCGCTGGCTGTATTGTAATCTGGCTGCTGATGTTGTGGACACGGCAGTATATAGGACTTTTTTGTGCTGGCTGTATTGTAATCTGGCTGCTGATGTTGTGGACACGGCAGTATATAGGACTTTTTCGCGCTGGCTGTATTGTAATCTGGCTGCTGATGTCGTGGACACGTCAGTATATAGGACTTTTTCGAGCTGGCTGTATTGTAATCTGGCTGCTGATGTCGTGGACACGTCAGTATATAGGACTTTTTCGCGCTGGCTGTATTGTAATGAATTCTTCCAGTTCAGGCAGCTCAGCTGAAGGGATGAAAGAACTTTTTTAAGGTTCCTTGTTCTACAGCTTTTTTCAGCCTCACAGGCAGCATATTTAGAGACAAGGATCTGAGGACCACAACTTCCATAATTTTAGGTAGAAGGGATACAGCAAGTGAGAGAAATATTCCCCCGGATTCACGAATCCTCTGTGTAAGACTTAATAAGTCTTACTCTGAGGCTGCAGTTGAACGGTATGACGTCAGCATGCCATGAATATGCATGAGGGCACGCTGACTCAACCGTAAGTCTTACATGGACTGTGTAAGAAAGCAGGGGGCATGTCCGAAGGCTGAGCAGTCTAAATGTCCACGCCCCTGCAAGTGTTTAAAATAAATGCAAATAAACAAGAGCGATTCTGCTCAAATGTCCCTGCACCCAACCCCTCACTGTCTGATATTGTAAACCCCCATCAGAGTTCTAAAACGCATAACATTAATTTTTTTTAAATTCCCCAAATAGTTGCCCATATTTGCGCATGTGTGCGTGGCTGTGCCCATTGCTTAGCTACAGTTAACAATTCTGACATTGAAGAGCATAACAAAGAATGTTTATGCAAATCACACCAAATAGCAATAGTGTAATGGTAGAGCGTTCGCACAAAGAAGAGGCATTCACGGTTTGAGTCCCACCACTCCCTTTCGTATTTATTTTTAAATCAGTATATGGAATAATACCTGACATATATGTTTAAACATAACTAAAAAGCAGTGAAATGGCCACTGTATCAGTGAACAAAATAAATATGTTAAAGGATCCCAATATAAAATTGCCTGCAGTTAAGCAGCGCTTCACCCAGAGCAATAGAGTTGCCCATAGTTTAACAGCACATTCCCCAGTGCAATGTGTTTGCGCGGACGTGCGTGCCACGCCAACCAGGGCACCGTAGGGCACTAGGAGCAACATAGAGCAAAGTTGCTTAAATGCAGCCTCACCCCCTAGCCTGTCTGGACAGTATGAAAATAAAAAGAATGACAACATTCGAACCCAGGAATCTGTGCATCAGAACAAAGTACAGAACCATTAAGCCATGACAACATAGGGGAAACAGCCACTGTTAACATTCATATACTTAGGAATGGTAGTTTAACCATTACTAAGCAGGTCTGCAGTCAGCCGAGAATTTTACAAAATGGCCAATCACAAAAAAGTGCGGGAAATGTGGAATATTTAAGCCCCACAGTCGGGAATACATGCCATAACTGATTGTAGCTCACATCTGCAGTTAGAATGTCTAGTGTCGGAGAGGGAACATGCTTTCGAATGCAACGTTGGGGCAACGAGGAGTCGAAATACATGGTTTGGCTCCTTATCCACCGTCATGAGTCAAGACTCCTGCAGGGCCAGTTCCAAGGGATGGAGTACAAGGCAGAGGCTTGGAACCGGTTAGCTCTTGACCTCATCAGTGCCACAGGTGTTCCTCAGACAGGTGAGCAGGTTCATCACCACCATGCAGACCTGAAGAGATGAAAGCAGGACCACCTGAACCAATGGATACAGGAGGCCTGTGGGATGTGGGATGCCCCACAACTGAGTAAGTAGCCATGGAATGCAGTATGTAAGAATTGATAATGGAGTATGTATAATGGATAGGTACGTCTCAGTATTCCTTCATTTACTTTACAGCTGCAGGTGACTGTGCTGCGAATCAGCAAGCCTATGCTGATAGGCTGCTAAGGCTGCACCACCAGGCAGGTTAGTGATTATTCTGCATGTATTGTTATATAAAATATGGGAGAGAGCATTAAAGAAGGTGTTGTAGTCCAATAATACAGCCATAAAATTGCCTGAATAAGTCCTCTGCATGTACTGTCAGATAAAAATGTCAGAGAGGCAGAAAAAGAGTGTAGTATCCCATTAAGAAAGGTAACATATGTCTGGAATAATATCTCTGCAGGAACTGTCATATAAAGAGTGTTCTAACTCATTAATAAAGGTATAATATGTCTTGAACATGTCTGCCATATACTGTTAAAACAAATAAAGGAGTGAGCCTGTGGAAAAGTGTGTAATGTCATTAATAAAGGTCTGATGTGTCTGTGTCACAGAGTTTGAAATGTTGTTGTACCCTTGCATTATACAAACAGAACTGTTTGAAAAGGTGCTGGCAACCCAGAGTTGTGCAGTCCCATATAAAGTGGGTGATGGAAGTGCTAGTAGCTGTGAAATATATATACAGTCCACAACAGTCAGTTACTGGCTGGCATGAATAAGTAAATCTGGCACACATGTAGCATGTTATTTTTCCCCAGAAATGTGAGTGTGTGTCAAGAAATGCAGGGTTCTGTACAAATCGAAGTGAAAATGTCTTGTGAAAACATCCCAGATATGTAGATAAAGAAATATAAATGCAATCAAGAAATATGTAGCAGTAACATCTGCATCCTGGACAGTTAATATGTCAGATATAGGTCAGGCATATATTGAACTAGCCAAACCCATTACACAACCTAATGTATGGTGGCAAGTGTAATAATACATGTAGGGGATATACACTTGCAGTCACTAGGAATGTCGTGTAGATGAAAAGGTAATTATAAGATGTTAACCAAGGTTTTTTCTACACCCTACTGTATGTGCATAAACCATGCAATTCCACACCTCAATGGGTATGTGTAATCTTGCATATTTGTTGGGACGTATGTCCTATTGTTCTATAAATATTTGCATTCACGTTGATGCATGTGCCCTGTTTAAATGCCACAATCATGGTGCCTGTTGCTACCAAACATCCCTGCATGCTGTTGGAATATCCACTGTGGTTCAATATATGCATGTGTTATGCTTGCTGTTCAACTGTTGTAACCTTGGTGTGTTGGGTTAATGGGAATATTATTGCATCCTGTTACAACTAATCTGGAATGCTGTTTTGTTTATGTTGTAATTAAACACACCTAATCACAGAATGTATGGGAAGGCCGGTCCCAGCGGACCCACCTGTCCCTCCTCAGCTGGCGAGTGCAACTGGCACCAGCAGGTCTGGTGCCCAGCCCAGGCTCCCCTCCTCCATTGGTCCTGTGCCACCCTCGGGTGGAAGCGCTGCAGGGGATGTGGCTCGTCCCCCCGTGCAAGCGTGGGCGGAGAAGGGCCACCTGTCACCCTTCGAAGGGTCCGGGTTGTGGTGCATAGGGAGATCCAGTGTTCAGTCGCTGATCCCCTACGCCAGCTTGAGGCGAGAGTGGCATGTCTCATGGGTGAGCCTGCCCGTCCTACGCAGCCCCCAGCACAGCCATCCTCGGGGCTGTGAAGGTTCAGTGGTGACTGCCCATGGGTGGGGATCTCAGTTCCACTGTTACCATCTGTGGGCTCATGGGCTTGCGATTTCCAAACATCCGACCCCCTCAATTGTGTTCACCCACCCATGTGTCATACACCGCCCCTGTATGCATCTTGTCTGCCTCCCCGGACATACCTACTTCCTCTACCTCACTTCCCACTCTCACCTGAAAAAAAAAAAAAAAAAAAAAAAAAAAAAGGCAATCTGTTCCCACAAAAAAATTACGCCCCTTACATAGCTGCTCATTTCGCACACATGTCCATTGGACATGTAAGCTGATAATTAGAATTGGCAGTACAACATACTTTGTTGTCCTCACCCCCCTCCCAGGGGTGGAAGGTTTCAAATTTCACTCCAAATTCATTGCATATGCACAGCTGTTGCTGTTAAAGAAATGGGCAGCTATGGACCTTCCCTACACCCATCCTGTACATCCCGAGCTTGTTTACCTACTGTCTGTCCCTCTTTGTGCCCCCTTTTTCACTACTTTCCTATCTCCCCATTTTCTTTTCTTTAAAAGAAATTAGCGCGGGGGTAAGCAGGAGTAAGCACTTTTAAGCAGTAGTAAGCGGGATTAAGTGAGTGTACACATGTGTACGCTTAGCTAAGCATCGCTAAATGTCACGCAAACCTACGCAAACCCGCTTAAAACTGCTTAAAAGTGCCTTAGTCACTCTATGGCAGGGCCCTTGTTCTGCTGAGCAGCAAAAGAAAAAATCTCTGCCAGTCTCGAACCCCAGACCACTGACACAATAGACTGCATGAATTACCACTAAGTCACAGCAGATATACAAATAACTTGGTTCTGAAATAAATATACCATGCATTACAATGAGGGAATGTAAATGGAAATTAGGAATGTTATAAAACAAATCCTTTTCTGTGGGTCTTTACCAGCAGTGGTTGTGGAATTGCATGACATGACTGTGAAAGGAGAACCAGCCATCCTAGCAGGGAATAATGTTACAATAGCACCTTACAAACACCACACAGTATCAGACCAGGATAAATACTGGCCACAGGAATACAGTGCAATAACCACATTTGTATGGCAGTTAATTGTGTAAGTGAGAAAAAAGTACATACTCCCATGTATCTTGTGTTAGCATTTGGAGGGGTGCGTACATGTCTACACTGAGATGTGTGTATTGGAAGCAGCAAAATTCAGGTTTGAGTACAACATGCATATAACTGGCTACAACCCTAGCATCAGATAAGAGACATATACCAACCTTCAGACTGACACAACGGTGTCCAGAGCAAACAAGCATGGGCCCCACCTTGGAAATCTGAAAGGGCTATGCCTACTTAACCTAGCATTTTATAGCAGTGGGCTGCAATCACAGTGAGTAATGCAATCACCAAACAGCAGGCTGCATGCAATTACTGAATGGTGGGCAGCAATTGGTGCAGAGGCTGTCACATGCACAAGTGCTGATACCTAGAAAAGCAGGCTGTACCTGCAGTCCACACATGTAATTATATCATTGCAGGTGCTGTGAGATAGAGAGTGAGAGAGAGAGACATGGACACAGACACAGACTGAGACAGAGACAGAACACAGTGAGAAACTGAGACAGAAAGTTAAATAGAGGGTGAAAACCCAAAACAAACCACCAATAAAAAAAAATTACAAAACCGTAACACACGGAGCAGGGAAATACAAAGGTAAGGTATGTAACTCACATGTATGTGTTGGCATGTTGTAGATGTTCCTGAAGAGTACTCTACATACTGCAAATCATCCATGTGTGCAGCAGTATGTATCTATCTGTATCTGCACATGTGCATAGGGCAAGGGACATACTGCAACTGTTAGTGAAAGGTGGACAGATATCTGTTAGTGAAGGTTGATATGTGCATATATCCATGTAGGTCGTAGTGTGTGGCTTAGAAAACAGCATGCAGTGCGCAGGAGCGGCCTTAGGTCAACTGGTGCCCTAGGCAAAAGGTCTCCACGGCACCCCCTACCACACTTCCTGGTGCCCCCATCCTTGTCTTACTACACCACATAAATAGTGGAAAAGTACCCCTGCTAGAGCGGTGCCCTAGGCAGCCGCCCAGTTGGCCTATGCCTAAGGCCAGCTATGGTAGTGTTGATATATGTCATGTGGTAGTTAAATGCTGTGGGACAGATTTGTCAGATCTGCTGTTGTACAGCCAGTGAGGCCTGCTAATGCTACAAGGGCTGAGGAAACCCACATGCATTCTGCACAACACTGTGCAATTTAATCACATACCTGTACATCCCACAACTGTTGCATAAGTGATATCCCCACCATGAAAGGTGGACTGTACATGTGCCTATATGTACATCCATGTGTACAGCAATGGATGTGTACATGTATGTGTATAGATATGCATATATATCATATATATATATATATATATATATGTATATATATATATATATGTATATATATATATATATATATATATATATATATATATATATATATATATATATATACATATAGAGTGAGAAAGAGCGACAGAGAGACACGGGGTCATATGATGTACCGCAACAGGTGTGTGGTGACCAAGGCATGGACTGTAGACAAGTGTTGATACTGCAGTGCCATTCCACCTTCCCAAAACAGTATACCCATTAACTACCACATAGGTAGAGATCTACCTAACAGTGAAGGTGTGATAAGGGAACATGGGACACAGGTGGACAGTAGCCTCCGCTTTGATGAAGACAGCGCCACACTACACCTGTAATCTGTCTGTGTGGTATGTGTCATGACAACAGGTGTGTCATCTATGGAAGTATAGGGTAGAGTTCCCCTCTACTCATCACAATGCCCTGTGTGGTATGTACTTCACATGACAACTATACCAGGTGAAGAGGGCACAGACAGACCTCCCAGTGGGTAATACTGGCTTCAAACAGATGCCCTATGCAGACTGACTCACAAAACCACAACTACACTGTATTGCATACTGGCCACACAGAGGTGACCTCTGCTGGACATACAGAGGTATGTCACACCCATAGCTGGGTGACAACCACCATTGCAACATATCACAATCCCTCCGGGATACACACTCTGGGGCCCTAAACCTTGTCAGCTCACTAAACGGCACATGCTGGAGGGATAAGTTCCCATCTCAGAGATATACCATACACAGGAATAGACCACATAGCAATAGCAAACAAGTCTCCTCCTTAGCAGTTGTTATAAATACCCCTGATGATTGTGTGGGAGATTGATAATACACCCCAGGAAACACCTCTGTGGTTTAGGTTGGCAAGGGCAAGTGAAATCAAAGTACATGTGTGTCAAAGGCCAGGGTAGCATATGGCTAGGCTGCCGTAGGCCCTAGAGCCAATAGCATATTACCAACCTATGACACTATGCCCTCACACATATACTTAATGCAATAACTGCTATGTGAGGTTGAATAAGTGTAACGCTGAATGTGTGCAAGGTCTGTAAAGGTGTGATAGCTTAGTGTGATGTTGTATCTGACATGGTAGTACCTATCCTAGCTGTGAGGACAGCAACTGATGTGTAATGTACTGTTAGGCAGACATAGTAGTACGGCATATGATGTGATGTAGTTCTCCACTGACGAATATGGTGTCTCATTGTAAGCTAAAGCAATACATGTATGCTTAGTGAGTGGTACTGCTGGTGAATCCATCACCATTATGAACTGTAGTACTACCTGAAGCTGTAGGCCTAAACAGCACAGTATGGTGTGTATTCACATTGCTTGGAAACACTGTCATGTATGTTTCCTGTATTCTCCACAGAGGACAGAATGCAGGCATAAGGGTGTGTAAGTAGTGGCACACAGTACCGTATGGTACACAGGTAATGCTCACCTGTGTTGGCATACAGTGGTGCGTTGTATGTTTGCCTGATGTGTGTGTGATTATGCCTGTACAATGGCTGCAATGATATGTGTGTTATAGGGTAAACGTGTGTATCCAGCAACATATACAGCCTGTTACAGCAGTATGCCACCTATAGTAACAGCTGGACACATCTGTTAGGCAGGGCTATGGCATCAATGACGAGGGTGGTTGATTGGTACTACTGTACCTGTACTTTACATCCATTGCAATGGATGACATCTCTGTTCATGCATTGGTGTGATATACACCCCTGTCTTGAGGTTGTGCAATGTGTCACAAACAATGTGTCAGGTACTGTTATATAGTGGTGTGATATATAGAGTCTGCCAGGCAGTGTTAGTTAGTTGTGGTCTGAGAACCAATAAGTGGTATTGAACGTGTGTAACCTCTGACAGACAATAGGATGGTATATATGACAGTAAAATGATATCTGTGGGTAAAGGTGTAAAGTGTGCCACAGGACACTCTCACACATCTTTTTCAGCCAGATGGCCCACCAATGCAACCCAGCGTACACAGCGGATGAGGAAGAGGTGATACTCGACAGCCTATTGCAGTGGTACACAATGCTCTTCTCCAGAAGCAGCCAGCACCAGCAGGAGCGGACTGCACTGCGGCAGGAACTTGTTTGTCGGGTAAATGACATAGGCATGCATAACCAGACATATGAGCAGGTACGCCATCACTGCAGTGATTTAAGTAGACAAGTCCGGCGGCGTGCGTCTGATATCCAAAGACAGCAGCTTGTCACAGGTGGTGGGGTGGCCATTCATCCCCCCTCACCAGAGCGGAGGAGCTGCTCCTAAGCGTGGTGGCTCCTGGACAACAGCTACATCAACCCCAGACATGTGTTGTAATGGAGGCTGGAGCCACCCAGCACATCCACCTGGAGCAAGCAGGTAACATGCCCTATCTGTAGACTACAGTTAACTATATTGTTAGATTATGTGTATGTGAGATGTGTACTGTGTGTTTAGCAGTTCCGCTGCCTAGTGTTGTGCAATATGGATAGTTTGAATAATATCCCTACACCTGTGACTGTTGACTGTTGTTGTACTGCAGTTTAGCATACCCACTGTAGCAATGCCACAGTTGTGGCCACTGACGAACCCTCTCATATTCTCGTACGTCCCTCTGGTGTGACGGCAGGACAGCCGATCCATGCTGGTGAGTGTGTTATACCGGCAATGTTGGTAATGAAATATGCATGTCATAGGTGAGGTGTAGGCCATGTACAAGTAACACACCTACACATAATGCATGTCGTGCATGTTTGCTGTGAGACGTTGCACAGCTCATTAATGTCAGTAGCTGCCTCAATGACATGCAATACACAGAGCATGACACACAGTCGTGGCAACCCTGTACTGCACATTGGATAGGCATAGTTGCAACACCTGTACACAACATAACACATTTATCACATACAGTACACAAAGTCATGCTACATATGGCGTAACCACACACCCGCTGTAAGGTCACACTTCAGTATCCCACATGTCATCCACACACACATGATGTACCTCAGGGGTAGAGGCCTATCATGGGGCTGTACAACACTCTTCAACACATAACACAGTCATGTTAGGCAATGCTCCCTACTGGGCACCTCATACACCCATACACAAAGTGGCTGTGTAATAGTGAATGTATCCATGGCACTGCAGTTCAGGTACAGCATGCTAGGCGGTGGTCAGTCACACAGTAGTAGCTGTGAGTGACCACAAGATGCATGATGATTGCACATGGTACTACACCCCATCCGGTTACAGTGACCACAGTACTACACATAGCAGTCTTTGCTGTGCACCTCATTGTTCTGTGTGTGCAAACTTATGCACCTATACACACCATGCATAGCATGTTGTGTGTGTGCTTACATATGCTAGTATACACATTTTGCACATCAGTCGCCATCTGTACAAAGAGTCACATATATGTCCTGGACTGCTATTGGGTGTATAGGTCACATGACACACATTGGGTATGTGTGGTGTTTAATGTTGCAGTCATGTAGCATGCCATGTCATGGCTGGCACTGACATATCTGCAATGTGTCCCACACTCACCATAACCACTGTACAATGTCCATGTCGTGCATTGGGATTCCTTCACGTCTACATGCACCACTCATCCCATGTCTGTACATTGCATGCATTTGCTACACCTGTGCCCACTATTATGTGCTATGGACACAGACACTGTCATCAGACATGGCAATCTATGTGTCACACAGATAACACATGCAGCCATGGTATGTATACCATTGAGTGATGGTGCACATGACATTGCAGAGCAGATAATACTTGCACAGCAATGTTGTGTCCATGTACACATTGTGTTCCAGGGTGTAGCCAATCACTGAACAACTACACACATGCATCAAAGCCATGTATAATGTCATTAGATAGGGCTGTCTACACTTGCACTGCATGGTGTTGAGCAACACATGGTCTGCATGTTGACACATGCGTGGTGACTGTTTGCCTTGTGATACTGTCACCCACCATCACCCACTATTGTGTATGTGTTGGATTGCTGGTGTGTGTGTGTGTGTGTGTGTGTGTGTGTGTATGTGCTGTGGTGAGCAGTGTATTTCTATGCATGTGTGCATGTGTTCATGTGTGCATGTGTGCATGTGTGCATATGTTCATGTGTGCATGTGTGCATGTGTTCATGTGTGAATGTGTGCATGTGTTCATGTGTGCATGTGTGCATGTGTGCATGTGTGCATGTGTGCTAACATCATGTAAAGATTGTAAAGTGTTTCCTGTCTTCCTTCCACAGGTGCTGAGGTAGGGGTGGTTGAATGCAGCAGGGGACCTGATGTCACCGCCACTAATAGTGGAGATGATGAGACATGTATTGTGGCACAGGAAGGTCTGACAGGGTCTGTCGTTGGTCCACCAATCGACAGTACACAGCGGTCAACCCCATCTATGTGCACACTCATACTGCCAATGCATCCCTCATCAACAATGGCCATAGCTGAGGGACAGCATACAGTTGGCATTGACCAGGAGAGTGTGGCACCTATGGCTCATGCATCCCCTCACAGCAGCCATAGCCGGATTACTGGAACAGTACCACATAGGCGGATGTCCAGGGGTTCTCGGGGGAGCACCACTGGTCGTATTGCCCCTGGAAGACATGCCCCCAGAGGTATTACAACCTCCTGTATGTTCCGGACTGTAATGCAGTAACAGACACATATGGAACGGTACACCCGACAGGGACTAAGGGCAAAGAGGGCCCATTACACTGCTATCAATGACATCATCCGTGACCTTGCCGGTGCCATCCGGAATTACACCGAGGTCATTGATAGCCATTGGAGGGAGACATTAGATGTCCTCCACAATGTGTTAGCCATGAGCCAGGACCATGCGGGACGGATGAGAAGCCGACGCAGACACATGCCAGCAACAGCATTAGCTGGCAGTCATCGTGGACAGACCACGGATCACAGCTGCTCCAGTAGTGGCAGTACCAGCCCCAGCATGCTGGGGCTGGCCTGTCCATTGACCATCCTACTAGACCACGTGCACATGGTGCTGGCCAGTCCCAGCAGGGACATGGGTCTAGTCATCATACCTCTGTCTCTGATGATAGCAGCCAGTCAGGGTTGGTACCCGATACTGCCCGTAGCACCCCTGCTAGGCACAGGTACTGTGTCCGTGGCCGGAGACAGTGATCTGTACAGCCTAGCCAGTACAGTCTGTGGCTGTCCCACAACTGCCCGTATATGGCAGCCACATGGTGGAGTTGCGTGCATGCAGACACACACACACATTTACCATACAACTAGGGCTCACACATACACACACACATTACATCCGCATTGGCCCATGCAGTACTGTTGTCCCTCACACACACACACACACACACACACACACACACACACACACACACACACACACACACACACAGACATGCCGATTGGATGGGTCAATGTCAGGTTCTGGCAAACCTACAACACACCCTGTGCATATGATGACACCTATGCCACCTCCTGTCATCTGTCACATTGATGCAGGAATAGGCTAACATGGTTCTGATGCTCAGGGTGACATTATAGCAGTGTAGTAATAGTAGCAAGTTGCCAACAGGAAAGTATACTGATATCCTTGTAGGTATATCTGAGCAGGCATTATGCATCACAGCTCTGATAGTCATTGTAGCATTGCTTACACCAGTGTTAGGTCTGAGTATGTATTGTCCACCTATGTGCCACTTGACTGAACTGTACAGTGTTGCCAGCATGTGTTAGTGAGTGGACAGTACGTGTGTGATGTGTGCATTACAAATTAGTGTGTGTACATCTGTGAACATGGTGTGCACGCACTGTCTGCATGTACGTGCAAAGTGGACACATGAGATGTGCGACATACCCTGTTCTACACATTGTTAACATCTCATGGTATCTTTCGATGGCCAGTATGCATTCTACTACAGATATGTACTAACATGGGTACACATGTGTGTATGACATGGGTTGGCACTATGCTGTGGGTGATACTGTTGATATCTGTCAATGATCTGCAGTCTCGTAGTATACACCACCTCAACAGCATGACTATAGCCAATCATTAGATGATGTCCTGACAAATGACTCACAGTTGTAGGGAACTCAGTAACAGTTGGATCCTTCCAGTACTATACTATAACAGTAACCAGTGGTATTGACCACCACACGTTCCTGGGACCTCATCTGTGTGGCATATAGTCCTCTTAGGTACATGCAAACACACTAGGGATATGTCCATCCACAACTGGAAATGCATGCATTGGTCTACACTGCATTCCCCGGATGGGATGCATATCCTACACAAGGGTATCATACAGGCAGATATCTGTTGTCCAATACATGCTGTATATGGCATAGTCATCCACATTTACTATACATACTATCCCGACAGTACCACATAGGTAGTAGCCCTGAACATGTATGTTGGGTACCAATGTGTACAGACAGACATGTGTTATGTCATCTGTCCCTTGGTATCCACATATCCATAGGTATTGTGGGGTCGCTCATTTTTCACATAACACATTAGGGGCCTGCATGCATATCCACAGTGCTGGTGCACACCTATAATGACTGTCCATTATTGCCAGTTGTTGTTGTGTATGAACATGTCTGACATATACCCCAGCAATTACCCTCACTCACAGTACTCTATAGTACGTGTCATGGGTGTGTGTGGCAGGGATGTCCTTGGTCACAGATCACTACATTGGCTGGTCTTGACGCATACATACATATGTGAACTATGATCTGAGAAGCAGTGGCACAGTCTGTCGAAGGTTACAAATGTATTCATGTAGTATGCAGGCTTCACACCTATGTACTGATTGAGGTCACATGTACACAAATTTCTTTGACATGCAGATACCCGATGTGTGCAATGCACATACTGTTTGAAACATATGTCATACCGTAGTAAAAGCAAAATCCACACTGCATTGACCACCTGTGGCACACACACACACACACACACACACACACACACACACACACACACACACACACACACACACACTTAGCATTTGCAGGACCCAAACCCCTACCTAACTATGTTATGATACTAAAGAGATACACATTAACATGGCGTGCTATATGCAATACTGGGTGGTTTTTGTTCCCCTTGAATATTTGTAGGATGCTAACATCATCAGACTTTTCAAAGAGGGATGTACCTCTTTTAATGTGTTTTCCCAGTCTCCAAAAAGGCTGCTCCTCTCAAAGGAAATCACACACATACACACAACCCCCCACACACACACACACACTTGGCGTTTGCAGGACTCAAACACCTACCTAACTATGTTATGATGCTAGAGAGATACGCAGTGACACAGCACACGATATGCATTACTGGGTGGTTGCTGTTCTCCTTGAATATTTGTAGGATGCTGACATCATCAGACCTTGCAAAGAGGGATGTACCTCTTTTAATGTGTTTTCCCAGTCTCCAAAAAGGCTACTCCTCTCAAAGGACATCCCACACATATGCACAACCCCCCACACACACCCTTGGAGTTTGCAGGACTCAAACCCCTACCTAACTATGTTATGATGCTAGAGAGATACGCATTAACACAGCACACTATATGCATTACTGGGTGGTTGCTGTTCTCCTTGAATATTTGTAGGATGCTGACATCATCAGACTTTCCAAAGAGGGATGTACCTCTTTTAATGTGTTTTCACAGTCTCCGAAAAGGCTACTCCTCTCAAAGGAAATCACACACATACACACACTTGGCATTTGCAGGACTCAAACCCCTACCTAACTATGTTATGATACTAGAGAGATACGCATTAATACAGCGCGCTATATGCTTTACTGGGTGGTTTCTGTTCTCCTGGTATATTTGTAGGATGATGACATCATCAGACTGGACATGGTAATGTGTGTACACATTTTTATGCAATCCCAGGAATGATCTACGTAGGTCGGCAGGTATCAACAGCTTGTACAGGACCCCGTGAGTCTCACCTTGTATGATCTATCTGTGGACACATTGCCATCCCTTCATATGTCAACACATATCTATGCACAGATTGTTGGTTTTGTGGATACAATATGTGTATGTGATGTTGATGAAGAGCTATTCATAGTCTATGTGGGACATGTGTAGCTCTGTTCCGTGACGTATGTCCTGGGTGGCTGCCTTGCAGATGGTGTAGCATGCTTGGGAACCATGATCTGCACATGAACATACCACAGTTGGTAGGGTTGTGTGTTTGTCGGTTTCCAATAGCTCTGTTTATGTCTTCTGCCATGATGCACTCCATGGCCTTGCAGATCAGACTTTATAGGCTTACTGGACTATACTTCCCATGGTGTGTTGTGCACCCACACATGTGGGGAGTGCCATATGTTGCTGTAACACATTCGACGGTTCCAGGTCCTGTGGAGTGGGTAAGGCTCAACAGACTGTTCAGGTGCAGGGTCTGTTTGTTCTGTAGTGCATGCATGACACATATTGGGAAACAATGTAATCCAATTGCTGCCATGCTTTTGGCTTTGAGGGAGATGTTCAGTCATTCTACACGTGATATCTCCTGGTATGATGTCAGGGGCTATCATCAGTGGGGGGTGGGTATGTATGCATGGGCCTATCTGACAGGATGTCGGCAATGTCAGTAAGGTACAGCTGTCCCTGACTCAGCACATATATGCGTGTACATTACTATTTATTACATAGCTGAAGGACAGTCTGGACTCCTTCTCAGCTACTCTTTACAAAACACCAACAAACCTGAGCACTAATCCCGGTTATACTCTTTTACACACTTAACACCCTACTGATCCTTTGTGATCAGGCTACAGAGTATGTCATCATACTACACTGGCATGTCCAGGGGTCAGTTTCATGTGTACTCTCCAGTCCAGCTAGTGAATATTGCGGATATGACAAAATGTCACATCTGCCTCATGTACACAGACAACCCTCTCCTCCTCACATCACACTCACATATATGTGGGAGATGTAACAATACTGACATACAGGGTGCTGAGCTCTCTCGACCCATGACTGGCATAGTCTATCAAGTGGTGAGGGTAACCACACACACCACATATCAGTCTCAAATACACCAATAGTGACAGCAAAAAAATCACATTATCACACATATACATATTCAGAGGCTCTACATACACTCTGCCTAAGCAGCAGAGACCTCCAAAGCAGACACACATACAACTGCTACCCCACTACAATGCCCACATGTCACACAGTTCACAATGTCAGTGTGCCACACAGTCACTGCCCTTTGGGCTAAACAACACACCTGATACACTTGTTATAGGTGACACTTAATGTCAAACACACTATCGTCACACTCACCAGGCCAGACAGGGGAATAGTCACTTTGAGCTGTCTCTCAGGTGCCGGGATCCACCACATAACACATGCACTCAGGTCACTCCAAAGCAAGTCCAGGACTGGCTCCATCATTGTCCATGCTGGTGCGTACAACCTCAGACGTTCCTCCCTGGACCACATGACATGGAACATAGAGGAGCTCTGTGATCATGTAGCCCAGCCCAGTATTACCCTGACCTTGTCTGGCATCTTACACTCACCAGGTATGATGTCACAGTATACCAACACACTGATCACGTTTAACAGTTGGCTAACATATTGGTGTTATTCAAAGGGGATACAGTGTCTGTCACCCTGGGGTGACATGCTTTACATGCCACGTAGCTTCCCTATGGACAGCTTGCATGTCACCCTTGGACTTTTGAATACTGGCTAGGGCACTTGCTGCCACCGTACTTCCCTATTTAACCAGGGCTCAAAGGACAGAACCACCTCCATACACATTACAGAGTACACAACACTGAGGGTAATGCTGCTCAACACCAGATGTCTTATCCTCAAATTGTGCCCACTCAGGAATCTCCTCAGTATGGAGGATAGCAATATCTGTGCACTAACAGATACATGGTTGAGGCTCCCACATGCACACCAGCACTACCAGGTTGTATTTCATACCATGCTTTCTGACCACATAACTCGGAATGGCCAACACAAATAGGGGGAGTATCCATATACATCACAGATACACATACCTCCGGGTTGGTAGCACTGCACAATGCATCACAGACCATACATATGCACCTAAAATTGTGCAAATCTGCCTTTTGGTTTGTTGCCTGCTACAGACCACACTCCCCAACACAGCAACCTCACTCAGCTTTCCTGGGAACATTGGACCATATGAAGGTCTCCCCAAACACCATTATATTGGGTGACGTCAAATACCCACACATTGACTGCGGATAGTACTCAAGCCCCAACACCCTCGCCCAACAGTTGCTACTATTTCTAAACTCATATACTATGGCACCACCGGTCACCACACCCACAAGAGGGGACAACATATTGGACATGATTATCACCGACATGGGGACTCTATGTTCCACACCTGCGATATACCCCTCATTGGTAAGGGCAGAACATACTTTATCTCACTGGACATCCATATACCGTCCCCACACCCATCCTGGGTAATCTTGGTGAACTTCCCAAAAGCAAATGTCACACTCCTCCAAACCATGGTGGTATCCATCAGAGACCCTGGGTCAGTGGTAAGTATGGCTTAGACTGCTGAATCCTTTACATACACATTCTATGGACACCTAGTGGATTGCATGGATCGTTACATCCAAAATAACAACTGGACTCACTCCTCCAATGGCAGTGGACCTGTCTGGTAGACCCCAGTCATTAATACGCTTTACAACAAATGGAGGAAGCTCCTACATGATAGAGCACAATCCCAGACAGGGAAGGCATCTGTGAACTGTACTAGCGGACTGCTACAATCACTCGGGTATTTATGTCAGGCACGCTTCTAACGGACAATTGCACCAGACACGTTGGACACTCACAAGGCCTTCTTCAGTTGATTCTGGTACCTGGTTGGACACTCACTGATATGTTGTGTGTTACTGCATACTAACTAAACATACCCTGAAGCCACTGACATTGCCATCATCCTGGCAAACAGGTTCAGTGCAGATGTGTCCCCCCATCCCCCCTAAGGTGGTACTGATAATACCAACAGAGTGTAACCTCCCAGACATCACGAGTAAGCAGGTGAGTGCTGCCCTCCTCACAGCAGACAACACAGCATCAGTGGGACCAGATGGTGTCCCAGCCTGTGTCGTACACAGCCTTCATGACAGACGTAACACTCACGTTACATCACTGTTTGATATAAGAGTTACTGCAGGATATGTACCCACGGAATGGCGTACAGCAATAGTGGTCCCACTCCACTGAATACTGCCACAACAGACCACAGACAATATCAGCCTAAAAGGCTAACTAGCCTGTTCTGCAAAGCTATGGAGTGTATTGTAATGGGACTCATGCACATAGACATGAGAAACCTACAGTCACTGGGTCCTACACATTACAGCATTGTTGTGGGTAGATCTTGCCTGTTGGACCTGTTCATATTCTTTCAACAGTTACCAGGTCCATCAGTGTTGGGACAGTTGTCCACACAGCCTGCCTGGACCTTGCACAACCCTTCAACACAATACCCCACTCGGCCATTATGCATAGGCTCACCAGCATTAATATCGACACATATCTGACACAATGGATTGCTACCTGGAGCAGGGATAGCACCCACATGCTCAGTATTGCAGGTGCCATGTCTGACTCTACACCAGTTACACCTGGCATCCCACAAGGCTCAGTCCTGGGATCTCTCTTGTTCAGTATATATTTGTGTGATGTACAGGCGATCACAGGAGGGATATGGCTGCCCATATTCGCAGATGACTGCAAACTGGGTGCCATAATCAGCTTTCCTGCTGGCACATGCATACTCATACAGGGTCACACAGAGATAGGTTGACTGGTGCCTGAGCCATGGCCCACGGCTACATGCCATTAGTTGCATAGTCATCCCCTTTGAGGATGACACGATGCCCACACATTACCACATAGGTTGTAATCCATTACATACAGTAGTAGTTCTTTGGGTTTGGGGACACGACCTGTTCGTACTTTCATCTTTGACAATCCTATTGCCATAGTGGTTAGACAGTACATCTACATAGCCCACCATATCCCACATGGTTTCACATGTAGATCACGCGTGGTCATTGTGCCCCTATACTCTTCACGACCATGCTTGGTTACTATGCCACCTTTGGGATGTACCTTACCTGACACCTGCAGCAACTGTAATGGCCACAAATGTTACTCTTCGAGCAGATGTAGGGACTCACACAGATGCCCTGCACAGTTCCGATACAGTAACTCCAGCTCTACTCAGTCACTTACCACCTACACGGATGTGTTGTGTGCCTGTAGTTGAAGGCAATATCTGACCCAGACTTACTGGACATGCTCCACCTCAGGATATCCGACTCCCTTGTCCACTCTTGGGACATATACCTCAGCACTGATGTTAAAAGGACATGCTGGGGGACAGATTATTATCAGAAAGCCTCCACTCACTCTGGAGTGTAGTCCTGGTTTTGCATAGGCAGAGCCACCCACTGACTACCTACAGGTGACATCTTGACAAGTGGATGGGTAATCGCATGTTTACCCATGGGATATCTTCTGGGTCCCTGCTAGACAGTGGCACAATACATTGAACGTAAATGGGCTATCTTGTGTGAACTACTATTCACAGGCACAGTGCTCTGATTTGACTGGGTTGCAGTAGCCAAACACACTCTGGCTATGCTTGTACATGCCCTAGGGCAGATAGCCTAATATCAACCTCTGAACCTATGATAATTGTCATGATGCACAATGTTTATTGCTGATACTGTGCAGGTTTTTATCATCTTTGCTTTCACACTTTATATGAACCGCTTAGGTATCTGCAGAACATATTTGCTTATGGCAGGGTTCCACTATATTATATACGTGTCTGTTGTCATATAAGTGTGTGCACAGGGCAGATTGCTGTGTAGTGAGAGGTTCCTGGGTTAAAACATGCAACTGCCTGCTATGTGTGGCCCAATGCTTTACTCCAACATGGCCTAAGTGTGTGAGCATGCCCAGTTCAGACTGTCAGTGTTCTGTTGCCTGACATTTGTCTCATGTGTTCAAGTGTGTGAGCATGCCCAGTGTGACCTTTCAGTATGTTGCTGTCTGAGGTCCACTACATTTGCTGATGTATGTCTACATGTCCATTATTAACATTTGTACTGTATGTGTTGAAAGTCAGGTTCTATTCCTATTGCAGGACTCACCTTTGTGCCATAATTCAACAGGGATTATGCTGTACCTGCATGGTTTCCGTGAAATACTTTGCATAGACTTATCAACATTTCTTCATACAGGCTAGCCACCGCACTACTGTCATGGTTTAGTGGTTCCGTACTATGACTATAGTGCACAGTATCCTGGGTTCGAGGCCCATTGCCACTTATATTTTCATACTGAGCAGGCCAGACTGCTTAGGGACCAGTAGAGCAAATATGAGCATGTTGGCTTTTGTTCAGCTATGCCCTACCTAGACCCAGCTTGTCCAACATTGCTCAATATTAACCATCATTGCTGGACATTGGCCAATATTACTCTACATTGACCATATTTGTAGTAGTTGGTGTGTGCGATTTTGTTTACATTGACTTCATGATGGTAAATGCTGTTTAGCACTGCTTTATATTGCTTAACACATGGTAATCATGCCTCAGGTGTTGATGCAGGGCTGCCTATGTCGGATGCACATACTACACTCCCTATACATGTTTGAAAGCAGGTAGTGTCAACATAGGCATCCCTTTTACTATATGTGTGGGTCAGAGAGAGGTATAATTTCCAGAGTTCCTACTGAGCCAGTGTATGTGCTATGTGTTGCCTGTTTGCCAAGGCCAAAGCATACTGGGCATGCCTCCTTCTGCCTACTGGGGCAGGCTCAGGTTGTTCCTCCTCCGAGTCACACTCTGCCTGTGATGGCCTTGGCAATGGTGGGGGGCTGTTTGGCCCAGGCCTATGCTGGTCCTGCTGCAGCTGTTTTCACAAGATCATATTATGTACCATAGCACATACCATGACGATTTGGGTACATGTAGTTGGTGAGTACTGCAAGGCTCCACCAGATGTGTCCAGGCACCGGAACCGTAACTTGAGCAGCCCAAACACAAGCTCGATTACATTTTGTGTTTGTGCGTGTGCCTCATTATGGCGTTCCTGTTCAGGTGTGTGTGCGTTTCTGATGGCTGTCATCAGCCACGGCTCCAGTGCATAGCCAGCATCCCCCACTAGGTGACCATGTGGGATGTCCCCATTGGCAAATGTCTGGTACAGCTGCGTCAGATGCCAGATATGGGAATCATGGTAGCTTCCAGGGCAGCCAGCACACACATTCAGTATTATGCCCTGAGCATTGCATATGACCTGGCAGTTGATGGAGGGGAAACCCTTGCGGTTGAAGTAGACCCTACCCCACTCACCGGCTGGTGCTTTGATGCGTATGTGCGTGCAGTCTATTGCACCCACTACCTCATGGTATTACACTATTTGCTGGAAGAGACGCATATTGCTGGCCAATACCTCACGGGAATTGGGGAAATATACATGATCACTGACATGTGCTGACATAGCATCCAGGAAATGGTGCAGTACCCTGGATGCTGATGTCTGTGATATCCCCATCATATCACCAGTTGGTCTCTGGAAGGTACCTGTTGCTAATATTCTTAGGCCAACACATACCTTAGTTTCCACTGGGATGGGTTCCCCTCTGTTAGTTCTGTGTGTGAGGTGTGGCCTGCACAGCTCAACAATTTGCTGCAAGAGGTCTCTGTCCACTCTATAGCGCTCCACTATCTCCAGCTCATGTAGCTCCTGGTAGGTAACCCTGGGCCTGTACAGTCTTCTCCGTCTCCTCACTGAGGTTGTCCAGCAGCATTTGCATTATCACCACCCTCAGCATGTTGCATATGTCGCCTTAAAAACAGCAATGGCAGCCCCTAACATTTTTGTCTCAGTGAAGCCTTTTCAGTTTTCACTTCTATTAGCTTACTGCAGTGTTGCAGTGTCTCTTGAGAGAAACATAATGGACTGTTGTTTGCAGAGTTTTGAGTGCTGGGCTGGGCTGGGCTAGTGTTCTGCCTGGGTAATTGCCTGATTCTGATTGTTTTCACCTGCTAGGTCTGCTAGTACTCCCTGGTAACTTCCACTATTTGGTGTGCTTCCCTTTTCCTTTCTGTTTCCTCGGGGGGGGGGGGGCGCCACACACACAAGTGCAAACACGCGCACAGCAGCTAACACGCGCACACACATGCTTACATGGACTAAAGCTTGCTTATTCTTCTTAAAACGCGTGCACACCGGCGCAAACACACTTACAACTGTTTACACAGCCTTACATATCCTTACTCAAGCCTACACGCACGCACGCACACACGCTTACACGTGCACACACTGTCTTACTCGGGTTTACTGGCACGCACACACGCGCATGCACGCTCAGCAAGAAACTTTGGTGTCATCCACGGCATACACCTTCGATTCCTTGACTTTACCTGGCCTACCTGTTGACACATCTCTTTCACTATTATGTAAATGTATGCTGACACGTTACTCTTCTCCAATGAGCTTCACTCCTTTCATACATACCCCCCTTGTGATGTCACCTATCTTCTACTCTGTTACTCCCCTTATCCTACTCCTACACTCCACTGACTGTGCTCATTTGCTATGTAAACTTGCGATTCACTATCCTAAGTCTCATTTGCATAGGATTGCCTACTAATGCTTAGTTACATCTCTTAGACTGAGCTTCCCCCCTTAGCAACCTCTACACGGTGGCCATGTTGTCTTCAGCCTGCCATTCCCTTGCATTGTAAATTCATTTTAACTATAAAATCCACATTTGTGGATCTTAATTATTAATTTTCTGCTTTTTTGGGCGCAGCGCGTTTACGCGGAGCTGCGCTATGGTTAAACCCTGGTGATCGGGATAAAAAAAAGTTATTTTATTTTTAATTTGCATCACTTCCCGTTGCCAATGGCCATATTGTTGGCCATTGGCATGCTTACTCCTGTGAATGCATGCTTTTTTTCCAGCTGACACGACTATTTGCAGAACCGTACTCAGTTATCAACTGAGTATATTTCTGCAAATAACACTACTCCTACTCAGACAGGTTCGGGTTACCTGAATCACAAATTTACCTCATTTGCATGGCTTTCACCTGCAATTGAAGTAATTTGCATATCCCAGCCCTGTCCGTGTAGGACAAGTTTGGAGAGCTCAGTTGCACGCCCCTACCGGCTGTTCCTGGATCGCTCGGCAGACATGTTGGCTGCATGGAGTCTTACTCTACTCTAAGACTCCGTGCAAACCTTCGTGAATCTGGCCCATTATTTTTTCATTGACTGTAATGTTTTCTTTTAGAAGTTGTTGTACCTTCTTTAATGTTTTCACTTTTTTCATAATAGCCTGCAACATGGTCAGCCTTGTTGTCAATTGTCACAAGACAAGTCAAGATGCAATAGACGAGTCTTTGTGTGTTCTGTTCAAGCAGCTTTATTGTATACAAACACATCACAACTGAAGCTTATTAACTTTAACTTCGGTAACTTATATACAAACTAGTTACATTCATTCTTACATGCTCACTCTCAGTTTCAAAATGGCACTAAGTATAGCACGTGCCTGCTATTTATATATGCACGTTCAGTCCTTGATATGGTTCTTAAAGACACAACACACACATTCTATTTTACATCCACCCCCTTTGAGAAATAGATCATGAGATGCTAAGAATATCAGTTGACATGCAAACAATACAAATAGTTATTTGCCATGCAATTATACAGAACTAGGTACATATGCACTGTTATGTCTAGGTTGCTGTGTGTTTCACACTAGTGGAAGTACGACCAAATTGTGTGACATAAAACTGAGAATTAGACTTAGCAACTGGAGCTGTCTCTGCTGAATGTTCAGCCTTTGAAATATCGGGAACATCATCATGAATGGAAGTAGAAGGTAAGACACGTTCTAGAACGGGAACATTGTCTGGATTGCTCTGAGATTTAGAGTCTGTATCACTGGTTCAATACTGTGATAATGGTTCTGGTACAGGAAGATATCTGTGATTTCTCCTGTACTCCACACCCTCAGATTCGACAAAATAGGATCTTGGCTCGGTACATATACCTGTTACTTGATAAATCCAGTCGAAACCTTTCGCCATTTGTATCCTCACTCTCTGTCAATCTTTCAATGGACGAAGAAATCTGCTCAATTTATCATAACTGGACTTCTGGAAAAAATGCATCCTGAATAGTTGGGCTCTGATGGTTATTTTGTTTTTAGCTTTAAGCCTCAATAAACTGGAACTAATAGGCAGTGTTCTGGTTTGCCTGGATAGAAGTCTCTAAGCAGGCAAGTCAAGTACATCATCACAGGGTATGCTTCGGAGATTAAGTAAATTCAAAAAGACATCGGTATTATCACACTTTGACCTTTCAAGTAATTGCTTTGCACTCTACACTGCACATTCAGCTAGTCCATTTGACTGTGGATATTCGGTAGCGTTGTCGCCTTACAGCAAGACGTTGTCGCGTTCGATTCTCAGCTAGAGCGTCTTCTGTGTGGAGGCATGCGTGAATGGGCGTGCCTTCGTTGAAGGTTGTGCATCAGGGCTGGTAACTCGGCACATAAAAATCCACTGCCAAACATTAGCAGACCAGAGTTCCGCTGTGGCGACCCCTAACCCGGATAAGCCGAAAGACACAACAACATTCAGGGCTACTAGTAACATGTACAAAGTATCATTCTCTTGCAAATTTATGAAACAACTGAATAGTAAATTGAGTGCTATTGCCAGAAATAACTTTGTGTGGACTACCATGGACTGAGAAATGACATTTGAATTTGGTAATAACAGTAGTGGATGTTATATTAGGTAGAAAATCAATCTCAAACCAGTTTGAATAAGAGTCTGCCAATACTAAGTAAAACTGGTTGTTCCACTTGAATATGTCAGTGGCTACTGTTGACCAAGGTAGTCAGGAACTTGACTTAGCTGTAGTGGTTCTCTTTGCAAATGTGGTTTAGTACTATTGCATACTGAGCAAGAAGAAAGTACTTTATCAATGTCTTTCACTAGTGAAGACCAAAATTCAAGTTCTCTCACCCTTCTTTTGGTAGATTCAGAAGCTGGGTGACCACAATGCAAAATCTGGATGTATTCATGTTGTAAGGAAGCAAGAACAACACTTATAGGACTTTTGAAAATAATGCCATCTTCCATCAACATTTCATCACTGTAAGGAAAATAGGTTTGCACTTCAGGTGGTGCACTAGATTGCTTTGATGGCCAACCAATATTAATGTGGTAGTTGAGCTTTTGTAAAATTGGGTCAGTCTTTGTGTGATCTCTCAGCTCATCAAGTCTTATGGTAGAAAAATTATACACTGTCATTACGTCAAAGTCAAAAGTTTCTGTGTTAAGCTGTTCAGTTGTATTTCTGGGCAATCTGGATAAGGTATCAGCCAGATAAAGAAGTTTGCCTTTTGTATAGACCATTTTGAAGTTGTACTTTTGCAGTTTGAGCCTCATTCTTCATAATCTTGCTGGAGCTGAATGCATAGGCTACTTTAGAATAGTAACTAGAGGTTGGTGATCAGTTTCAATCTGAATAGCTCGGCCATAGATATAATCATAAAGCTTGGAACATGCAAGTACTGTTACCAAAAGTGCTTTCTCAGTTTGAGCATGTTTTGTTTCAGTTTGGGTAAGTGTTCTAGATGAATAGGCTACTGGTCTGCCTTCCTGAAGAATAACTGCTCCAAGACCAAATTTGGAAGCATCACAGGAACAAGTGACTGGTTTATTGACATCATAGAATCTTGATGTAGGTGAGGTGGCAATTTTCTGCTTATGGCTTTCAAATGCCTTCTGGTGCTGTTCCAGTCAAGACCATGTAATATTTTTGTGTGTTAGCTCTCTTAAAGGTGCTGTCAACTCACTGAAGTCTTGTGTAAACGTGCCTAAATATTTGACCATGCCAAGGAAACACTGCAGAGCTTGAATACTATCTGGTGCTGACATCTCAAGAATAGCTGCTTGCTTAGATGGGTCTGTTCTTAAACCAGTGCTGGTAAAAAATGACCTACATATGCAACTTCTGGCATTCTGAATTTGCACTTCAGAGGATTGAGCTTTAAGTTCACTTCACGTTGCTCTGTCTAGAACTCTCTTAAGGTTTCTGCCATGCACTGCTTCACCATTACCTCCAACCAATAAATCATCTACTATTATGGCACAAGGATAACCTGAAACAATTTGCTCCATTGCACTCTGGAAGACTTCCCTTGCAGAATTTATTCCAAATGGCATCCTTAGGAATCTATATCTGTCAAATGGGGTACCAAAAGTGGTCAGTAATGAGGATTTACGATCAAGCATCACTTGCCAAAATGAACATTTTGAATCCAAGACAGAAAAAACACTGGCATTCGGTATTAGGGCTGTGACCTCTTTGACTGTATGCATTGGATGATGTGGTCTCTTTAATACTTTGTTTAAATCTCTTGGGTCAATACATATTCTGATTTCATGTGAACCTTTTTTGTCAGCTGCTACCATGGGTGACACCCATTCAGTTGGTTCTGTAACTGGACAAATTGCACCTTGCTGCACTATTATATCAACTGAGCCTTGACTTTGTCCTGCATAGCTATCAGAACTTTTATTGCTGGTCTGACTACTGGACTGACCTCTGGGTCTGACTTTATAGAATACACAACTAGAAGTTTTTCCAATTTGTCCTCGAAAACATCAGCATACTCTGAGAAAATGGCTTCAGAAAAATTGGAACTCGGATATGTGCTTATATGATGAACTTCTTTAGTAAAATAAAGCAGATTCATTCTAAAACTGTCTCTGAGTCCCAATAATGATTGCACAGGTCTTTGGACTATATAGAATAGCAAGCAGTAACAGTTCCTATCCAAATAACATGAAAGCACTACTGAGCCTTCGGTTTGAATTTCTTCATCTCCATAAGCAACCAGTTTCGCACTACTAGCCACATTGAGTTGTTCATTAGTTCTCACCTTAGCAAATGTGTCTGCTGATATAACATTACACTTTGAACCAGTGTCTACTTTCAGCTTAGTGGATTTACCATTGATCTGGATAGTACAAAACACTTTCTTCTTTGCCAACAAATTCACTGCCTCAACCTTTTCACCAATCACTGATACACCATGTACATAGAAAGTAGAATTGCAGCACTCTGTATGATCAACTTACTTTTTCCAGTGACCCTTCTTTATAATTGTGTGAGGTTTACTTGATTTGCAAAACTTTTGAAAATTGTTCATTTTTTGCACCTGTGGCATTGCTGACCAAATGCTAAGCTATTTTTCTCTTTTAGACTCATTATTGGCACCACAATTGTGGCAGTTAGCAATAAAGCTGGATTTTGGTTTTGCTGACTTGCTTGTACTGCACTGAGCATGCTTCTTTTTTAGAAGTTACTGGAAAACTACATGGTTTCCCTGGAGAACCAGCAGGGGCTGTAGCTGCCATGTGCTTAGGCCTGCTTCTGTTTGCCATGTGTTGCCTGCTGTCTGCATTTGCTCTGGAGCCTGCTGAAACCATGCTCTTGTCACTTGGAAGCATACTTGTGTGTCTTTCTGTAACTTCATGAATTTGACACATCTCAATGGTTTTACTCAATTTTAAATCACTGTCATGAAGCAAAATCTTTCTCACAGCAGCACTGTTAATACCACACATAAGCCTGTCCTTTATTAACTCATCTTTTAGGTCACCAAACCGACACATTTTAGCTTTGTTTCTCAGGTCAGTAATATAAGCTGCAAAAGTTTTCCCTGGTTTCTGATCTCTTGTGTAAAACAAATGCTTCTGTAATGTTATATTTGTCTGAGGGTTGCACATTTCCCGGCATTTGCATTTCAAACACTCAGGGACTTCACTTGATTCTGCCTGTATAACAATATGACGATTTTGACCTTCACCCTCATATACTGCTAGTGCATACACAAATTAATGCTCTCTTTCAACGGCCTCTGACCCAGCTAGGTTTAACAAAATTAATACGCTGGTGCTTGCATCTTTGTCAGAATAAACTGCTTGTATAAAAATACCCTACTCTTGCTCAAACATTCTCCAATTCTCTGCAATATTCTGATCAAATACAAGTGAGGAGGGCTTTTGAAATCCATCTGCCATATTAACACATGCCAGTGAAGGATTTTGTAAATATGCACAAACACACACACACACATATACATATGCCAGAAATCTATGCCAGTATTTATAATTTTGCCCAATAGCACAACAAGCCTCTGAATAATTGAACTCTGTGAAATAAGTCTCTCGGGCACTGCAGTACTCTCAAAATTGCTGTACTGCAAGAAATCACCTCATTAGTGTAAGAAACATTTCAATTAACTGCACTGTGTGAATGAACTGGGCATAAGAAGCTCAGAGTAATAAACATTTTGAAGTAACTGCACTTTACGAATAACCAGTACATGGCACACTGAAACTTCCCTCAAAATGGCGGTGCATTGCTAGATAATTCTTTACAGTGCAAAAAACACTCTGTTGTTGTTGTGTCTTTCGGCTTTTCCTGGTTAGGGGTCGCCACAGCAGAACTCCGGTCCACTAATGATTGGTAGTTGATTTTTACGTGCCGAGTTACCAGCCCTGACACACAACCTTGAATGAAGATACGCCCATTCGCGCATGTCTTCACTCAGAAGACGCTCTAGCTGAGAATCGAACCAGACAGTGTCTTACTGTGAGGTGACAATGCTACCGCAGCACCACCACCGCTGGTGCAAAAAACACTCTGTAATGGCTGCAATTTGTGAATAGACATACTCAGCACAAGAAACCTTTTTTGAAATGTCTGTACATTGACTGTACTTCACAAAATAGTTGCACTTTGCACACAAATAAACTCTTCAGAATACATGGACAGTAATAAGCACACACTGTAAACATTTTTACACACTTTGAGATACTTTGAATAACTCTAGTTATGCCCTTGATACAATATGAGGCTATAATTATGCCAAAACACAGCACTTTGTCAAAACACCTGCAGTCAGTGGCCTTGCTCTATTTATGCTTAATGTGCCCTTTTTGCCCTCATTATATTCGTTTTGCTCATTTAATCTCTTTTTATGCCCATTGTACTTTTCTTTTGCTTGGTTTACTCTAAACATGACCATTTAGTTTTAAACACACTCATTTTCCTTTTCTGATAATCGTTTTATCAAATATCTTAATCTTAGACATTTCCCTTAGTTAATAAACCTTTTGTACTTCAAAAAATGTTTCTGGAGAGGGGGTACCCACTTGAATTTATAGTGGGGGTAAGAGAAGAAGTAGTTAATGGAAGATTAAACAAGTTCAAACCTATCAAGAGTAACAAGGAAAATATAGCTTTGGAAAAACAAGGTGAGCAAAGCAAAAAATATGAGCAGGCTTTAGTCTTAGAATATAATGGGGTAAACAAACTTGTAAAGCAGATTTTTTTAAAAGAGTGGGAAAGATTTGTTTCAATTACTGATTTAGATAACCTTAAAGACATACCCCAAAAGATTATTTATAAAAATTCCAAAAGTATTAAGAACATTTTGGAAGATAAAAAAAGGAGGGACCACCAAAAACAAAAATAAAATAAAAGTGGGCACCTATAAGTGTGGTCGGTGCAAACAATGTAAATATATCCTTGGGGTGGAAACATATTTCCTGGAGAGTAGAAGCAGATGGATAACCAGTGGGGAATATTTTAATTATGAAACTAAAGGTATTATTTATCTGGCCATTTGCAAAATATATACCTCTTTTTATGTGGGTAAATCCGAAAGGAAGTTGAAAAAGAGGATTTATGAACACATCTACGAAATATCAATTGGCAAAGAAACTAATGCACTATTTAAACATACTAAGCAATGTAAAAGTGCTATTTTTGGTTTCTTGGTGCTAGAAAGTGTCAAACACAACATTAGAGGTGGTCCGTGGGAAGACACCCTAGAATATAGGGAATTGTGGTGGCAAGTGACATTACAGGCAGACCACAAACCAGGTCTGAATGATTTTGTATCCATTAAGCCATTGCTAAAATTAAGAGCAGCAAAACTTTGAAGTAATTTTAAAATTGACCACTAGATGGCAACGGATGCTAGCTTAAAATGTTATGTATAATGAAATTTCCTTCAACTGAATTCTTAACTGATGTTTTGTGGTTAACATATACATAATTCTTTTTTATATTTAATATTTATTATTAAAGGTTTTAACATTCAAAGTTTTTAAGGAAACATTTATTTTTAAAATGAGTAGTTAGATTATAATGGCAAGTAAAACATTTATTGTACTATTAAGATGTTTTTTTTCATTCACCAAACACAAAATGGGTGGGTGTTTTTAAACTTTCAAATGGTTAAATGAATTATTGGTTGATTGATTTATTGTTTAAATATTATGATATAAATAAGTGATTTGAATGTATGGCACTTTATCTGAGGAAGTCTATGGAAGGAGACGAAAACGCAGTGTTTAAATTTCAACGCGTTTATGGTTTATGTTTCAAACTGCATGTGGACCTTGGTTAAATAAAGCGGATTTTAATACATTTGGTTCGGATGGTAGCTGGATTCATTGCTTTGCCTTTTGCACCTTGGTTTATGTTTTTTGTTGGTTTTGTGCAAAAACCACCTTCAAATTGACTAATAAACCTTTTGTGACTCTCGCTTGTATAATAATGTAGTTTGTGTCCTTGCTCTATTTTATCTTTTTTTACAAAATAAACTGTTTGTGCAGGTTTTTATTCCCTGTGGCTCTTTTCTGGCCCCTTTTCACGTGTGTTTCTCTTAGTTTACCGTCACTGTTATCTCTGCACCCCATGGCTCTGAATACCAGTCTCTGAAAATCTGGTTCTGAGACCATGTCACTTGTCTAGTCAGGCTGTAATAGATGAGTCTTTGTGGGTTCTGTTCATGCAGCTTTATTATATACAAACACATCACAACTGAAGCTTATTAACTTTAACTTAGGTAACTTGTATCAAACTAGCTACATTCATTCTTACATGCTCACTCTCTGGCTGCACTTTCAAAATGGCACTGAGTATAGCACTTGCCTGCTATTTATATATGCACGTTCAGTCCTTGATATTTTTCTTAAAGACACAGCACACACATTCTGTTCTACATCAGTGAACCATAATGAACCCAAAGTGCCTTTCTCTTCAATTCCCCCCCCCCTCACAACAATACGGGCAACAGATTCACCTGTTTTTTTATCAAACTTTATTGTTCTCAATATAAACATTGATAATACACATAACTAACCTTATATTCATTTTGACAACCCACATAGCATCCTGATTGCCGGATTTCATTAAATAGTTCTTCTTTATTAGCAATCCGATTAAATATCCTGTCTTCCATTGTTTGTTAAAGGCATTACATGTTTATTTATTGTAAGCATTCTACTTTATTTCTCTATAGACCTTTGGTAGAGGATAGCCTGAGGTCTAAAACTTCTCCCATCAGTCTAGAGCTTGAAGTCCCCTACTGGCTTGTGGCAGCCACCTCTCTTCAACAAATCTGGAAAACTATCAATTGTTCTGTAAATTTTGAAATCCTATTCACTGCTGCTGTCAAAAGAGAGAACTTGCACCTTTCTGTTCCTTCCAGAAAGTTTTCTCAGGTTGTACTTACCTAGGGTTGTCGACTCTCATTTTGCATCATAATTCAAATATTGACCAACGTCACATCATTCCATTTACAGATCTTATGGAGACCATGATGGTTATCTCACCTCAAACTCCTTGGAAACATCAGCTTTCCCATCAGCAATTTGCTACCTATCCCAAAACAGCATGGGAAGAGAAATCTCTCTTTACCAAGCAGGCTGAATTCCACTGAACTGCGTCCTGTTTCCTCTTACCAAACCCTGAATTTGTACGATCTTCTTGGCATGCTGTTACTTGTCTTCTCCTCTGTGTCCCACCATTTTCTTTTTTGTTTGTTTTTAATTCAGGCTAATCCATATTCCTTCAGCCTGCAATTCATTATTCTGTCTTTATTTTATGATGCATCTGAATGCAGGTCCTTGACAGCAGTTTCTGGGGCACACGCATTAGCTATAATTTTAGGTCACTCACCAGGCAGACCTATTTTTACTACCAGTTTGGATCACTTACTAATTAGCTATAATCAGCTGCTGAGCAGAGCGCCTCCTCCTTCATAAATACGTTTGTGAACCCATCATCTGCTTTGAGCATCTCCTTCTATAGTGCTCTACTATTAATTTAACCTTGCCGTTTTTCACCAATAATTTGTAAACAGCATTTCATCCCTAATCTCATGTGGTTTAATACATCCATGTTTTATTTAAACATTTTACAGAAATTCTTTCAAAGTGATTTACACTCATTTTTCCATCCACTGAAATCAGTATTGTTATCATCCTGTCATATAGCTGGCACCTTCGTTCGTCTGCCAAAGCACCACAGACTTGCACCATCTATCAAACAGACCTGTCACCTACCAGTTTGGATCATCTGCAAATTACTCAGATGGGCTGTGCTATGAACTTGACCCATCCCCTACCAATTTGGGTCATACATCAATTAGCTGTAGTGGAACAGTGAGTACAATGTCTCCTCCAGCCACCTGCTTATTATTCCACTTTCTTTTTGATGGGTCATCGTCCATCTAATGCACCTCCATTAGGTCACTGTAAATTTGTTTCATCTTTGTTACCTTACAAACCCTATGTTATTCACATTAACCTCTGAAGCACTGCATCCAGCTTTCAGTTATCCATTTCACAACATTTCTCCCAGCGTGACGTATATGCAGGTAGTATCCATGTTTGTATTATTCTTTTATACCTGTGCATGTTTGCTTTGTACACAAGTCAGCTATCAGTTTGGACAATCCCCAATTAAACCTCCACCTCCTATTCTGGATTATCTGACAATTATTTTACTGGGCTGGTGCATCTAATGACTCCCCCACCAATTTGATCATGGGTTAAGCACCTTCTTTGTGTCCTAATGATGCCAGTGCTCCCAGGCCTTAAAACCTAAAGCTTTTCATTACGCTGACTGTCTTCTGATTAGGCTTTTCCTGGCCCTTTCCACCACATAGTGGCTGATATCACATTTCTAAATCAGTTTGAAAATAATTACTGACTAGGTTGCCAACACACGTGCATACTATTTGTTAAGAAGTAAAATATCATTTAGCGTTAATTTACTAATTCCCTTTTGAGATACAATCCATATCATTCCCTCCAAACTGCAATATAATGATATCTGGGTGTCCAAAAACATTTCTAAAGCCCATGAATACTGTCTGGAGTTTTGACCAGGCACCCGCTCCATCCAAACCAATTGATTTTTGCCATTCTAGATTCAACACCAAACTGTTTTCCTCCAAAGTACAATGCCACCCTTCCCTAACCCATCATAGGCAGGAATGCCCTGCAGGAAACATCCTCCAAGCACTTAAAGGACAAAAGACCCATCAGTAATATTCCTGGATCGCTGATTCCTTCACTTGCATTCTGCCAGCCCAAAGATGGTTAGATGTATTTATTAAATCTTCTCACTCATAGTCATTGTCCCTGGCAGAATGACACTGACAAGACTCTTTGTTTTCTGTTTTTTATTAACACACCATAACTCAACCAATAACCATTGACCTAATGCAACCAACTTTTATATTAAGCTGTGCTCCTCTTAACAATCCAACATCTCCCTCAATTTATTGTTATACCCCTATATCCAGAACATTAATAGCATCCAGTTTACAGTCCTTTTTAGCAACCTGCAGCCCAGCTTAATGCAGGTCATTGACTTGACTACAGGTTTTCACTTGTGCACAGACTCCACATTCCTTTGAGTCTAACCTGCCAGTCTCTCCACTTTCCTTGTCCTAGTTCGGCCATCACCTACATTAAACAAGAGTCAGTATTATACACTTTCACCTGTCACCTGTAAGTCTGTACCTTCTGTACTATCCCTCACGTCTTATGCATTTTTATCTGAACCACACCATAAATTATATGGTCCAGATAGACTTCTTGCAGATTTAGTGCAATGATCAATGACATATGAATGCCCACCGGCATAAATACAGTGTATGAAGATACCCTTTTTCCAAACCCGTGTTAGAATCTTGGTTTATAAAGTATGCAGGGCAGTTTATTCACCATCATATGAATGAAAGAAGCACCATGCCATGCCTGATACGCAGCCATGCTTTCATCATCATTATAGCTGAAGAGTCAGAGACAAAGTGAAAAAAATGAGTGGCATAGACTCACAGTCTGGGTATTTTTTAAATATCACTTTAATCTATTAAGAAAGTTAATACAGCAGATTTTGTACTAACCTTTTCTTTGGAAGAAGAAGAAGACTGTAATTCTGATGCCTGGTATTATTAACTGACTGTAATCCTTTACCAGAAAATCAAAAATGTTATGAGGGGCAAGGCAAAATATGAGTCAGACTTAGGGAGATTTGAGAGCTGTGTATGCAGCCAATGACTGATACCCAGCAGCTTTCATAACTTTCAATTCCCTCTCCAGTGCACCTCTCTCTTACTGGATTAATTCTGTGACCTGGAAAACAAACAATTAAGTCCACACATGGACTGTTACACTTGCACTCCTTAACCATCGCCTCTGGGCTACCGTTACTCCAATGATCGACCAGGACCCTTTCAGCCTTGTATATCTTTCTTTCTTTCAACTTTTTTTGGGGGTGGAGGGAGAATTTCTCTGAAAATCCTACCTCCTGCTATTTGAATGTCATAATTATTGGATTCCATCTGTACTCCCCTTAACCTCTTTGCTATGATAGCAAATCTTATAGGCCGATCAACTTCAGGATATTCCCTGACCCCTGGGTCTAGGCTTCCCACTCATTCATCTGTAATTCCTTACATGCCCCTTTAGCATACAGTAATGAAAAATCTACCTATTTCCCTGTTCTTAAGGTTCCAGCCACACCTTACTGCCCTTCAGCTGGCAAACATAACACTCCACTAAATGCTAGTCTACACTGACACTGCAGTAACCTAAATAGCCTAGATCATGCATCATTATTCACCACAGTATTAGACCTCTTTCTAATCAGTAATTTCTCAGAAACCTAAGGTGCTTGACACATGAGTCCCTCCAACTTGAACAACATTTCCCTTCTCTATTAAGTACTGAGGAAGACAAACTGGAGAATGAGTAAGGAGGGGTGTGGGCATTAATGTGGAGCCTCATAGCAATGCCTCTGGTGAGGTACCACTTGCCCTTCCCTATCTCAATGCCTATCTGGGTGGACCTAAATAATATGACACTACTTGTATAATGTCACCCAATTATCTGTTTCCCTTCTGTCTGTGCATTAATATGTATAGCTGGATGTAGCTACGCCTGAGAATAGGTCTTTTCTCTACTATATTCATTTGCATGCTATCCTGTCCTAAAAATGTATTAAGCTCTTTGTGGGGTTGCACCTAGTATCCTATTATTACTATAATTACTATATATTACTATTATTACTAGTTAGCATCTGGATACCACAGACCCCCTCCCACAACATACCTGATAACAAACTTCTGTTTGTACTAAAGAGATTCTGCTTCTTTGCTTTAAGTAGCATAACCTTATTATGCATGTATGTATATATGTCTAGCTGTCTATAGGAAAATAAGAACATAAGAAAAAGCTGGACCTTTAAGCAAACCTTTTTTAAGCACTTAATAGTGCTCACCTCCCAAATCAAGCAGGGTAGTACATGAAAACCCTGGTATAAATTAGAGTCAAGCCATCCAGTCATCGACACTAGCCTTAAAGGTAACCAAAGAGGTACTTTGTTTGACCCGTAGTGGTAACGTATTCCTTAGGCTGGGAATATGCCAGGAGTTTATCTCTGTGAGTCTGGATTATTTTTATGTCAGTTTAGGTCCTTAATGCAGGGGTTGTAAAGGAATAACAGGGCAAATAGGGCTGGGACTTTCATGGCTCAGTAAACAATACACAGGCCAATTCACAGTACAAGGGGAGCCATCTAATAAGATTTAAGACCTTTACTATTCTTGGTTAACAATCTTTGGAACCTGTCTAATTTAGTGACATGCTTGGATTTTTATATACCAAAGGGGCATTGTACTGAATGATGAGTCTAACAAGGAAAAAGTACGGTGGTAGGATAACCTCTTTGGATCTTGAAGATATTCCACTGGAAATCAACTGGGTCAGATAGAAGTATTTCCTGACCATGGTGGAAGCATGATGATCAAATGAGAGAGAGAAAGCGTTTTTCACATAAGGACCTATGTCTCTCATGATCGATTCTGTCTGAAGAGGAGTACCATTTATAACATATTAGGTGGGAGGAACTTTTCTGCCAAATGCTACTATGCTGCATTTTTTTTCATTTAGTATGAGACTGTTTTTGATACACCATATATGTACATCTAGACTGCTTTTGATACACCATATATGTATGTACAGACTGTTTTTGATACACCATATATGTACATATTCCACCCCTTGCTGGAGCTGCTTTGCATCGGTGCATGAAATGATAAAATTGTCCAGTTTGCAAACATGGTTAAACATGGTTAACCACTCTTCTGGGATATTGGCTTGGATGTCTGCAAAATAAATGCCAAACAGGAGATAGCCTAGAACAAATCTCTGTGGTCCCACCTAGTTACAATTTTACATTTAAAAAGGAAACCAGTAACTTCCTCAATTCGGGATCTCCTGGATAACCAATTTACAATCCAGCAGACAATGTAGGGATTTACATTGTCTGTAGGGATTTACATTGTCTGTTTCATTTTTCAGTAACATCAGCATATGGGAGAGTATCAAAAGCCTTGGTCAGGTAATGGTAAGCAGTATGTACAGAAAAACTATTGTCTGCAGCTCCTTTAACCTTCTCAAAAGAGTTTAATAGGTTCTAGAGACAGGACCTGCCCTACACAAAACCAAAGTGATTGGGATCTAAGTAAGGTGCCTATGTCTGCATAAATGAGATCTGCTATGATGCATTGCATGGCTTTGCATATAAGGCTGGTGAGGCTGATGGGTCTATAATTACCCAGGTCTGTAGAAGGATCACTCTTGTGTCAAGGATTCACAGATGATGTTCTCCAGGCATCAGGAACAAACCCCGTACATAGGCTGAGGCTGAACACTTTAAGTAGAGGCTCACATGATAAATACTTGGTAATGAGGACAACCTTATGCGAAGGAATCTCATTGGCTGTTCCCCAGGCATCAGGAGCACGTCCCGTACATAGGCTGAGGTTAGACAGCTTAAGTAGAGGTTCACACGGTACATACTTGGTACTGAGGGGAATGCAGTCTGATATATTGTCCTGGTCAAAGGAAGTATTACTTTTATCCTTTGATATGGATTCTAAGACATTCAAAATGATTTTAGTGGAAGGAAATGGAATTCTCATGGATGGTGGGGGGCAACATTGTGGGTAGTAGGGGTAAAGTTAACACTAAATTTGTCTAATATATTAGCTGTACCCTTGGGGTCAGAATGGCTGATACTATTATGGATGAGCTCAGTTATTTAGGTTCATAGGTTCATAGGTGTGTACTAGGCTAATGACCCTGGAGCCTTTACAAGCCTAGCCCATAGCATTACCCTGGCATCGTGCCACCCAACCTTAGTTCCTAGTGCATCTGTTGAGTAGAGCGACTGGAGTGATCCGCAGGGTACATTTTCTCTTTCCCGTCCACTCATCAAGATTTCTCTTGAAGAGGGCCAGTGAGACACTCTGCTTGACATGTATGGGAAGTCTGTTCCATAGCATGGGCAGTCTCTGGGTTATGAACCGGTCCCTCCAGCATGTTCTGTTGATTGTGGCAATGAGGTTGAGGTCTCAGGAGCATGTGGTGTGGATGAATTGGGATTTCTTTAGATGTAGCATTTCTAACAGAGCTGGGTCAGACATGGCTTTGTAAGTCAAGCAAAGACCGCCTCTAAGTAGGCGATATGAGACATAGAATAGTTGGAGTTTTTTGAGTCTGTCTATATAAGACAAGTGTTTAAGGCCTAGGATCCTCTTTGTGAGGTACTTTTGCAGCCTCTCCAGTTGTTGCAGGTGTCTAGTGAGGTACATGCCAAATGGGACATTGTACTCGATGATTGGCCTAATGAGAGAAGAGTAGAGGGAGACAATGACCTCTTTCTTCCTGGATGCAAAACCCTTAGTAATGAGATGTGCCACATAGAAGGGCTTTCTGACCACAGTGACAACATGGTATTCAAAAGAGAGGTTGCTGTCAACCTGTGTCCCCAGATTTCTTAAATGTCTTCTGTGTTCAGTGGGCTACCATTGATGTGAAAATTTATGGGAACCGTGTTTTTCCCAAAGGGGATGATTACACATTTTTTGGCATTGATCTTAAGGCCATGGTTCTGACACCAGTCGTTGGTCTCAGTGAGGCCATTCTGTAGGAAGTCAGCATCACTTGGGGAGTTAATAATAGCTTCCAACTTACAATCATCTGTGAACTTTGTCAGCCAGAGTCCCTTCGTGTTGTCCTGGACTTCAGAGAAGTAGATACCAAATAGGAGAGAACCCAGGACCAAACCCTGTGGGACTCCACTAATGACTAGTCTGCAATCTGACTTGGAGTCAGCTTTTCTCACACTGTGGGTTCTATATGTGAGCCAGTTTGCAACCCATCTAGTGATATAGGGGTTGATGCCTAGCTTAGTGAGATTTTCTATGATTCTTGAGTGGGGAATGGTATCAAAGGCCTTGTCCAGATCAAGGTTGCCTGTATGAACCACATTGCCTTCATCCACAGCACTGGTGACTGACTCAAAGAAGTCGACCAAGTTGAGCAGGCATGATCTACCCTTTACAAAACCAAACTGTGTGGGATCCAGAGTTTGGAGATTCCCTATATCCTTGTTTATTAGGTCCATGATGATGCATTCCATAGCTTTGCATATCAGACTCGTCAGGCTAATGGGGCGATAATTCCCAGGGTCTGTAGTTGCTCCTTCTTTGTGGAGAAGGATGACTGTAGCAGTGCACCATTAGGTAGGGACAAAGCTTGAGGTGAGGCTGTGATTGAACATGGCACACAGGTGAGGTGCCAGTTCATTCTGTAGTTCATGTAGAACACAGCCATGGATATTGTCAGGTCCCATAGAAGCTATATTCTTGGTCTTGGACAGTACTGTTTTAACCTGTGCAGCAGTAATATTGGGTGCCTGGCAATCTACTGGTATTGTGATTGGTCCTTGGGGGGGGGGGTAAAGTTGGCACTGAATCTGTGGCCAGTATATTGGCAATATTTGTTGGCTCAGTATAGGAGGTACCATTGTGCAGTAGCTCAGAGCAAATCTGGGAATCCCCATGGTGATTATTTACATAGCTACAGAAAACCTTGTGGTTGTCTTTACGTATTATTCTACTGTACCCAAATGGCCAATTTAATTAAGTTCTTTTGCAGGCATGCACTGTCAGTAACACATTTATTTGTATTATTTTTTTTTATTTTACATTTGTTAACCGGGGGTGTCTGACTGGGCCAAATGCCCTTTTTCAGCAGAGGCCCAGGGAGAAAAGCTCCACACAAAAGACAATTACAGATACATTTAGATGCTTAAAAAAAAGCATCACAATACATACAAATATACATGTTTTTGCAGAGGAATGAAGACCACACAAGTACATGGGAAATTAATAGAAAAACATAAATTAATAATGAAAATAATTAATATATTTCATGGTAAACAATCAGTTTACTCAGTTTCAAGTTATCTGCATACAGACTGTAGAATAGCTCAGACAAAAAAAGATATATCTGAAGAATACAATCTAAACAAGTTTGAGCCTAGGACAGAGCCCTGTGGGACACCCCAGTTGTAACCAATAATTTCACCTATTCGTTTGTTGTATGATACTAGCCATGTCATATTTGTAAGTCATGCAACTATCCATCTTATCAACTGTATGTCAATAGCTACTTGTTTTAATTTATTAATCAGTGATTTGTGTATGACCTTGTCAAATGCTGAAGTTAAAGCTATATATATTTATTTATTTTATTTATTTATTTATTTATTTTATTTTATATTTGTTTACCAGGAAAGTCCGACTGGGCAGAACTCATTTTCAGCAGTGGCCTGGAGAGAAAAGCTCCACACAGTAACAATACATAAAAATATAGACATAATGACAATTTTTATACAATGGTAAAAGACATGACAGTGATAGTGTAATTTAAAGTACTTATACAGTAGCTAATAATTATCTAGAACTGGCTGAGTTTATCTGGAGGTGCAATAATACAGATGTCCATTATATAGTAAAATATAAATTACACCACAACACAAATTTTCATTTATAGCTGTTATTATATTGTTATAGAACATCATGTTACAGCTGGTAATAGATTTATTTTCAACATATGCATGCTGATATATGGTTTCAAGACCAAACCTATACAATTCTGACATAACCTATGCAATATTACCTTCTCCATTATTTTTCTACAACATGAAAGTAGACTTAAGGGTCTGTATGACTATGGGTTTGTCCCACACCACTTTCCATTAAAAAAGAGGTTTAATAAGCGCATGTCTCCAATCTTGAGGAATCTCTTCATATTTCTACAGTCTAGTAAATAACAGACATAATGGTACTGTAAGTTCTTGCTGAAGTGTTGTTAGGTCATTATTATTAATTCTGTCTCCTCCCTGTGTTTTGCTTGGATCCATTTTGCAAAGTTCTTTTTCAATATAATCTAATTTTATTTCAATATCTAATTGGATGTCACTAGAACAATGTACCACCCCTTTGTGGAGTCAAACTGCTTTGCATAAGATTTTTCAAATGTATCTATAGTCTGTTATGTCTAAGAGTAAATTTTAGACTCTATGCACAGTTTATCAATTTGTATATCCTTACTCCTTCAACATCTTATGTAGCTATAAAAAGTTTTCCTATTATGCTCAATATATTTAAATACATTTAATTCAGTTTTTTCTTGCTCTTGTCTCACACTATGCCTAATTTGTTTGTCCAGCCTGTTTATTTGTTTTTAAAGTTGTAGTTCAATCTCTTTTCCATTTCTTATATATTTTGTCTCTCACCTTAATCAAGTATCTCATTCTTATGGAAATATATCCTCCTGACATTGTGCACCTAAATCCTGTTGTTAAACATTTTTTTATTGTTTGTGTTCAAACAATTTCTCTTTCAAAAATTTCCATGTTCCTTCTGCAGCTTTTTTGCTAAACACACCACTCCAATTTTTACATAGTGACTATTTTGCTTCCCTACAATCTGTAATTAACCTTCTCTGCATTGGCTTAGATTTCAGTTTGGCAGAATTATCTATTAACAAATTAACCTTTATAACCCATGACCACTGCACATTAACAGTGGTAAAACTTGACTTGAAGTAACACTAATTTATTTAGGAATACAAACAATGTCTAGTATGTTCTATTCACTGGTAGTTTTCTCTTTACAATCTGAAGCAATGGTTGTTCCTGAGCATACATTGTGAAAAATGTCCTTACTAAAGTTGTTGAATCAATATTATTCCAGTCTGTTCCTGGTAAATTTAAGTCCCCAGCTAATATTATTCCTCCATCCTGTGTTTCATGTAAGAAATGTATGAATTTGTCCAGGTCATCAGCACTTCACTTTGGTGGTCTGTACACTCCAACAATTATTATATGTTCCAGGGTTGTCTTTATTGTCACAGTTACACAATCGATAGTATTGATGTTATCAATGAACATGTAATAATCACATGTCTCATAACTATCTTTAATCACTATCATAACACCTCCACCTGAGGTTGTAATGTAAAAAAATGTACAGGTCAAATGAATTTTAACACACTTCCCCCTTCCTTCACACACATTAACAGTTGCAATCTCAAGTCATTACAAAGAACATTTCCTGCAGAAACAATATTTGTATACATGCTACCCATGCTAACCCATCTTCTTGGAATCATATTAATTTAAATATATAATGGACAGCTCTTCAGAGCATACTTTAAATCGAAGACCTTGGAATAGGCAACCCTATATTTGGCAGAGCTGCTAACTAAAGGAAAACAAGGTATATTATTAAGCACTTATTGAAAAGTAATAATACAATAATCTCTAAATCACTACTTGCATGAGTCACGATCCACCAAATCTTCAATTTACTAGCTTACGTGCAACATTTCAGTTATAAACAACTGTAGTAGAATGAAATGCTAGTGAAATAGTAATAAGATTTTGCTTCTGTGTGTTGCAATTTTTACACAGTGAACCAGCCTTAACTTTGTCCTGTAGGCTAAACCATTAATTTCTCCTCTAGCTTGATACACTGGACACAACTATTACTCATTGTACCAGATCTGTAAGAAACCAGGCCCAAATTACTTTGAACTAGCTTTATAAACCCCCCTGTTACATGTTTGCCCTTCAGGATTTCACCCTATGCCTGACTGGCCAGATTAAAAAGAAGCAACCCAGCCCTCCTTAGCTACAGCCTTCCCTACTGGCCTTCCAGCTAGCCATGAGAAAGTGGGAGGAGAAGTCAGAACTCAGTGGTCTGTATCTAAACTACCTTTGTTCACTATTATTCTTAGTTTGTCTGCCAGTCATAAGTATGTAGCTGAGAATGTTACAGAAAGCAGTTACAAATCAAGTGTGTTATCTAAATCTGGCAAAGTGACAAGCTGCTCGACATTTGAAAGGGTTGTGCAGATTGGTGCTTCGTCTAACCAACAGAGTGCACAGGATACCCTACTGTGTCCTTATGAGAGTTTTTGTAATCGTGGGGTTTAGAACAAAATTCTTGGTAGCTGAAGGAATCGAACATCTGTCCATACCGTTATGTATATCACTTCAGGAATTCAGACTAATACAATCACATTAATATTCTCTCAGGAGAGTTACTTTGAACTCAAAAAGTGATCAATGCTTACTTCAAAGGCAGTAGCAGAATATTTGGTACAATATTATACAGTTATTGCTATTTTTTGATTTATGTCTTGGTTCAGAGTATTGTCTACACCAAACATTATTTTTTTTATTAGCCATGTACAGCAACTACATAAAAGTACACATGTAATGCAACAATAAAGGAGCACTCTTGTGTTTAGAGACTTGCTCAGGTTCTTACAGCATAAAAGTGAAGAGAGCCAAGGATCAAACACAGAACTACTGGATGAAGCATGTTAGTAATTCCTAGCCTTAGCATTCTGTGTTACCCTATGAGACTTGAGTTTTTTTTTT
>NC_056749.1:784981156-785031156 GCF_019279795.1 Protopterus annectens
TGACAGGTTATGAAGCGCATATGTACTGATGGGTTATGAAGCGCATCTATACTGATGGGTTATGAAGCACATATATACTGATGGGTTTTGAAGTGCAGATATACTGAAAGGTTATGAAGCGCATATATACTGATGGGTTATGAAGTGCATATGTACTGATGGGTTATGAAGCGCATATATACTGACATGTTATGAAGCACATATATACTGATGGGTTATGAATCGCATATATACTGACCTGTTATGAAAAACATATACACTGACAGGTTGTGAAGCGCATATATAATGACGGGTTATGAAATGCATATATACAGACAGGTTATGAAGCACATATATACTGACAGGTTATGAAGCGCATATGTACTGATGGGTTATGAAGCGCATCTATACTGATGGGTTATGAAGCACATATATACTGATGGGTTTTGAAGTGCATATATACTGAAAGGTTATGAAGCGCATATATACTGATGGGTTATGAAGTGCATATGTACTGATGGGTTATGAAGCGCATATATACTGACATGTTATGAAGCACATATATACTGACGGGTTATGAAGCTCATATATACTGACAGATTATGAAGCACATATATACTGACTGGCTATGAAGCACATATATACTGATAGGTTATGAAGAGCATATGTACTGATGGGTTATGAAGCACATATGTACTAATGGGTTATGAAGCGCATATATACTGATGGGTTATGAAGCGCATATATACTGACAGGTTATGAAGCGCATATGTACTGATGGGTTATGAAACGCATCTATACTGATGGGTTATGAAGCACATATATACTGATGGGTTTTGAAGTGCATATATACTGAAAGGTTATGAAGCGCATATATACTGATGGGTTATGAAGTGCATATGTACTAATGGGTTATGAAGCGCATATATACTGACGTGTTATGAAAAACATATACACTGACAGGTTGTGAAGCGCATATATACTGACGGGTTATGAAATGCATATATACTGACAGGTTATGAAGCACATATATACTGACAGGTTATGAAGCGCATATGTACTGATGGGTTATGAAGCACATATATACTGATGGTTTTTGAAGTGCATATATACTGAAAGGTTATGAAGCGCATATATACTGATGGGTTATGAAGTGCATATGTACTGATGGGTTATGAAGCGCATATATACTGACAGGTTATGAAGCAGATATATACTGACGGGTTATGAAGCTCATATATACTGACAGATTATGAAGCACATATATACTGACGGGCTATGAAGCACATATATACTGATGGGTTATGAAGAGCATATGTACTGATGGGTTATGAAGCACATATGTACTAATAGGTTATGAAGCGCATATATACTGATGGGTTATGAAGCGCATATATACTGACAGGTTATGAAGCGCATATATATTGATGGGTTATGAAGCGCATATATACTGACAGGTTATGAAGCGCAAATGTACTGATGGGTTATGAAGTGTAAATATACTGATGGGTTAGCAAGCACATATATACTGATGGGTTATGAAGCGCATATGTACTGATGGGTTATGAAGCGCATATATACTGACGGATTATGAAGCGCATATATACTGATGGGTTATGAAGCGCATATATACTGACTGGTTATGAAGCGCTTATGTACTGATGGGTTATGACGCGCATATGTACAAATGGGTTATGAAGTGCAAATATACTGATGAGTTATGAAGCGCATATATACTGACAGGTTATGAAGCACATATATACTAATGGGTTATGAAGCGCATATATACTGACAGGTTGTGAAGCGCATATGTACTGATGGGTTATGAAGTGCATATGTACTGATGGGTTATAAAGTGCATATATACTGACGGGTTATTAAGCGCATATATACTGACTGGCTATGAAGTGCATATATACTGACAGGTTATAAAATGCATATATACTGACAGGTTATGAAGCGCATATGTACTGATCGGTTATGAAGCACATATATACTGACGGATTATGAAATGCATATATACTGACAGGTTATGAATCACATATATACTGATGGGTTATAAAATGCATATATACTGACAAGTTATGAAGCACATATATACTTATGGGTTATGAAGCTGCAGAGCCTATTTAAAAAAACTGCCTTCTGTCTCCAACCAAATGCACTCTTTATAAACTTCCCAATATGTGCATGTATGAGGGAGGTTGAGGTATCACTGTACTGTGCGAGCTCAGCATACAAGCGGATGTGAGTGTGTTTGTATGCTTGTATGTGTTGTTGTTTTTCTCAGCATTTTCTTTATTTTTCAAATACATTTGAATGAATTCCACAGTATTTATACATTACATCTTAAATAACTATGTACACTATTTACATTAGCCTGACACTATTGTGTTTGTGTTGTTTGTGTGTGTGTTTATCTGTGAGAGGCTGCACGTGTGCACATGCTTGAGTGAGTGTGAGTTGTGCATGTGTATTTTTCTGTGAGTAGATGTAGGTGTTTTTGTTTGCCTAGTTCATACAAGTTCTTTAAAAGCCATCAAATGTTATAGACATACATATATGCACCTTAACTCTAGACTTTATAAACCGGTGTTATGGTACAATGTTATGCAGTCCTCTACATGTTACATATAAAACTCCTCTGTGCATATATTTTGTGTAATAATGTGTCTAATATTTGCACAGCATTAATTATATGTTGTTATTAACTTTTGTCCAAATTCTGAACAAGAAAATTAATTATTTTGTGACAACTTTGTGTTTAGTAAGTAATACAATATCTATAGTTTCTCAGTTTGGTTGCAGTTGCAGTGCTTGTAAAGTTTTACCTGGGTTTGTCACTCAACATGTTTGTTAACACAGCTTCTACATCCACATATGTAACACCTCTGATATGTATGCTTCTATTAACTGCTTGGTCTTCTTTGGATTTCTGTAGTTGCCTTTGACCTAAATTGTAGCCTCAATGAGCCAGAAAGCAATCCACTGATCTGGTTAACAAAAAAACACCAAAAACAACAAAATAAAATATTCCATATTGGTATTGCTTGTGGTGGGTTCTTAAACTAATGATGTCTCTCTCTCTCTCTTTTTCTCAACACATATGCACGCACACAAATAGGGTCGCCACCTTTTCAAATGCTCAAAGTGGGACATTTTTAATAGAAACATGAAATTTTTCAAGACAAATCTTACCTGCAGTCAGTGAAAAGGACAGAACTTTGCTTTTTTACCAAAATAAAAGCTTATTCTTGTAGTATTTGAGTTTCTTATGCTAGTTTGCATAACATTTAGGTGTTTCAGATCCAAGATAACTGTTTTATGCAACTATTAAAGAAAACATGGGAAATATGTTTTGTCCTAAGAGAATTACAGGACATTTGCCATTTTTTCAGTTTTTTTCCTCAGGACATACCTGCCCAAAGCGGGACTGTCCCTCGCAAAGAGGCACAGGTGGTAACCCTACACACAAATACACATATGCGCATATATAATAATGGATAAAACATTAACATTCCTTTATTACATCAACCGTTTTTGTTGCAATCATGAAGCTCAAACATACACTCTAAAACTAAACAGGTTGTTTATGCAGAACAATGTCAAAATCTTATTGTTCTGTTTGTGTAAAAAAAATAATATATGTATATATATAGATATAGATATATGGGTCTAGGGCTATTCACTGAAAGCACATTTCACTGAAACACAACACATTTGACTTTGCACAATTCACTGAAAGCTCAATTCAGTGAAAACACAATTCACTGAAACACATTACACTGAAAGTTATATATGGCCTTTTCCCCACTGTTGTGTGACCCTGGAGTTAGTATATATATAGTAAAGGGGGGTGTGGAGGGCACCACCCCCACATTGGGGGGGTGTAAGGGGCGTAGCCCCCCACCTATTTTAAATATTTTGAACTATATACATGGATACTTGCAATTCCCATAAATTACTCTTTTCTGAACTTAACATATATCCAAAATATGTGGGGGGTACACCCCCCACACCCCCCGATGTGGGGTTGGTGCCCTACACCCCCTTTAATATATATATATATATATATATATATATATATATATATATATATGTGTGCTAACTCCAGGGTTGCACAACAGTGGGGAAAAGGCCATATATAACTTTCAGTGAAATGTGTTTCAGTGAATTGAGTTTTCAGTGAATTGAGGTTTCAGTGATTTGTGCACAGTCATTTGAATTTCAGTGAAATGTGCTTTCAGTGAATAGTCCTAGACCTATATATAATATATATATATATATATATATATATATATATATATATATATATATATATATATATATATATATATATATATATATATATATATATATATATATATATATATATATATATATATATATATGTATATATATATATATATATATATATATATATATATATATATCCTTAATTACTTCTCTTCCATAGTTCATGCATTTTTGTTTTAAAAGACCAAGTGCAAACAGTTAGTGGAACACAACTACAAACATTTTCTTACTGGTCTTTATGCACTCTTGCCTGTCAAATGTGCAGCCATGTTGTGCAGCGACTTTGCAGGAATTTGTTGACCAAAAATTAATTTTAAAATATGGAAACAGCAGTGCAAATGTTTTAACATTACTGTCACCCACCTAACCAGAAGAAAGTGCCTTGCATGCCATGCTGACATCATTATATACACAAAAGAATTAAGGAGAGTCACTGCTTCTTGCACGTTTGTGTAGTAACTTCAGTACAGAAGGATATATGAAAATTTTAATTGTCTGACGTTACTGATTGACTATCATCCATACTAATTTACAAAATTTAAAAACACATTTTTACACGGGACAGGTTAAACATAAGAGCAAACTCCATGACATACTGGTATGCAGTGACAGTTGACTACTGCACTATACTACACGTACACAAATGCAGGACTCTGAGGCTAGACAAGGAGCAAAACTTTCTTAAAAACAATAAAAACAATAACCTGCTCACCATAAAGACTGCCATTTCTAAAATTTTTTCCTACTTAACAAAAAAAGGCACAGATTTCTATGTACCACTTACACGCTTTCCTTTGTCACAAATCAGCAAGGAGGAAAAGAGATTCCTGTGCTATGTGTCATGTGACAGTATTCCGTTCATTTGTGTCACTGCTACATGTCATGTCACAGTAGTGCACTCATTTGTGTCATCAGTACATCATGTGACAGTATTCCACTCATTTGTGTCATCACTATGTATCATGTGACCCAGATGAAGGCTCTGTAGCCTGTAGAAATCATGAGGAACACTGAGGCATACTTAAACACTATTTTGTGGGCTTAAACTGCTCATTTTCTACCTTCACCAACTTTTGTTGTAAATGGAACACCAGACGAATGAAGTGAGGGAGAAAGTTTGTAACAGAAAAGGTAGGTGTTCTGAATGCACTAGATCTTTAAAAGCTGAAATACCTTTCCTCACTTTTTACATCTAGCAAAATGATATTTTTCTACTCCTTCATAGTATGTTTGTCTTCTATAATCAATGAATCTCCACCTAGAGCTCTTTTATTGTTATATAATATATTCAGGCCAGTTTAATCATTTTATGCAATATATTGATCCTAAGCTCAGTATATCGCTCATATACTAAATATGCTTGACATCATCTTCCTTATCTTCCTAACAAATACAAGGGAGATCAACCTTTATTTATTTATTTTTCATCCTCTTTCCATGTATTACTTCAGCAAATTTCAAATTAACACTTTACATAGGGCAAAATAGGGCAAAATACATTTCTCAGTTCTTAATCAAATAATATTTATTATCTCAATGTATTATTCTTTCAGTGTAGATTCTGGAAAATTGATTTTTTTGTATCCTTTGCATGCCCCAACTCTTTCCAAATGCATAAATAATTGTTTTAATGTTTGGCAAATACATATCACTTATTTTGGTGTTTCTCACCAAATAGTTTTCTAAGTATTTCATCCCAGTCTATTATTAATTATTTCCTGCAGTTGTTGAGTATGCCTGTTAAGAAACTTTATATTTTTTTCTAATAACATGTGTTTCATTAGGGTATCATTCAATGCACATATATACTTAAAACAACTCATAAGAAATATTTCAGTCTTACTACAGGTGCTCGTCTGTTAGTAAATTCTGACAAAATAGCTCAATGTCACTTGGTACATGCTTGAACTTCTACTAGCCTGCTATACATAGTCACCCCAACACTGACCCTATAAAATTGTACAGCTCTACCAGAACATAAATGCTATCCTAAAATGTCCACCCAGTTTGGAGCCCAAATTTTCACTCCCTTTCCTTAAAACTCCACTCTCCTTCTCTAATCTTTAAGTCCCTGATCATTTTCAAAACCTAAAGCTCCAAGTCCCCTCTGTACCTAAATTTCCCACTCATTCCCTAAAACTAAAACTCCCCTTCTATGCCCCATACATAAAATTCCCTTTTAAGTCCATAATTCTAAAAAAATTCCTTACTGCTCCATAACCCTACAACTACCTTCCTGCTCATTAACTGTAATATCCCCCCTCCATTCCCTAACTCTGAAATCCCCCCCACTGCTCCATCCTCTGAACTTGCCCGGACTCATATTTGAGTCTTACTGTGAGCAGCGTGAGCTAAAGGACACTCGAGTCCCATGCTTCAAAGTGCTTGGGAGTCAAACACTTGTAACGTTCCCAAAATCTTTAGATCTAAGATAGTCTGCTCCTCCTTTAGAATGTGCAGTTCTCTTCTTAAGTAACTTGATGGAAAACATTTTGGTATAACAAGCAAATATTGTAGCATTTTATAAGGGAACATGTAAATCTGTTGACTTACGTTTTGTCAGATACCAGTAGTTAGAACTAATTTTGGTGAAGCACCTTACACTGACAGTGGATCTGTTGTGCAAATTAGTCAGGATAGTTATTAAATTTCACTTGCTCAATTCCTTTGCAGTGTACTCTAACTCCTATACATGTCTGTCAAAGTTAGCATAATAAATCATCTGTATAACATCTGGTGTGTTTATTGTCTCATTTCTGGGAACAAATTCCTTTATTTGAAGTTATTTTCTATTAATTTATTATAAAGATTAAGAAGAGCCATAGAGCAAGGGTTCAGACCTGCTTCATGCCTCTCCTAACCAGCAAAAGTTAGTGCTCTTATTGCCTGAAGTAACTTTCACTCACTGTGTTTGTTATGGTATAATTTTTTTACTTATTCCCTAAGTAATTTTCATTCACTCCCCGGGATTCATCAAGCTCCATGCAAGAATAGTGTTATTCTTGCATGGAGCATTCCGTGGCCATCTAGGATAGCAGCACGCCCTACATATTCATGAGGGCATGCTGCTGTCTACACTAGATGGCCATGAAACAAGAATGAGCACAGGGGGTGTGCTCAAGCAGTGCACAGACACTAAACATGCCCCCTGTGCTCAGAAAGTGCTGTACAGCATTTTCTAAGCTGTACTGGCATAATATTAGAGCTTAGCTCTAATATTATGCCAGTATCTCAGTGTCTACGGACACTGAAATGTAAAATAGATCATTTCAGTGTTTGCAGACACTGAAATAAAAATGGCAAGAGGAAAGCAATACAGGGGGTGTGTCAGCTGCTGTGACACACCCCCTGTACTGCTAAAGCACCGTACAGCACTTCTGCATCCTGCAGAAGCAGGAAATGTGTACAAATGCACACACATATCCCTCAACCGTACAGATTTTTGCAGAATTCCAGACATTAGCCTCATATTTGTGGTCCACTCCCCATAAATGTATGGTTGTCTGATAAATTACTGTGAAGTCATTAAAGTCTGAAGTCAGAAAATAATGAGAGACGGTCGAGTCTCAGACATTATACCCTTCAGAATACTCATGCCAATGCAAAGCCCCTGTTATTCTATCAACTTCTAAGCTGGCAAGAGCAATATCTAAAATCTGTCTCTATTTGTCCCCCCATCAGGTCACGCTTTGTCCAGATGTCCTGCCCTAAGAAGTAGGACACAATGTGGCATACTGTAAAGGAAAACAAAAATAGAACACCATATCAACTTTTTTTCTGTCGCTAATAAAGTTTAAGCATAGCTGAATGGGTGTGCGCGCCACGCAGCTATGCATAGCAGAGTGTAAACATCTAAAGGAGCTAAATAGAAATATACAGTCAAAATTGTCAAAGCAGGATGGTGTAGTGGTTCGAGTTTTCACTTAACATGCAGGTATTCATGGTTCGAGGCCCCATGCAGTCTATTCATTTTCATATGTGAAACAGGACTAAAATATATAATTTTATAAATAGGTAGTGAATAATATATATTTGTTGACCAGGGTAGTGTAGCAGGTCCAAATTTGAGGCGTCAGTATTATACAGATGTGAAACACACATATAAACACAAGTGTCCCATACAGTATAGCCACAAAAGACCGTAATGTAATGAAAGCACATAGGAGGATGTCATGGAAGGAAAACATACATATCATAAGATGCCATTCACAAGCAATTGATCCCACAGTCCTGATAGTCCATAAAATGAAAGCTGAACATCACTTAATCATGTTCAGCTATGCTTATCCGGAGTAAACACCACCTAAACTGTTATGTTTACCAATAATTAGCTTAGCTAAGCAGATTTGCGCACTGGTAAACAGTGCTTAGTATCTACCTCTGTAAGCAATTCTTATCTCAGCTAAGTGGGTTTGCCTGTTGCTTAGCTCAACTCAGTATATTCAAATTAGACCAATCACAGCAAAGGGTGGGAATCCAGCCCTACTTAAACCCCACAGGCAGGAATACAACCATAACCAGTTGTAGCTGATCACTGCAGGCACTGTGGCTGGTGTTGGAGAAGGTGTGCACTTTCAGGCGCAGCATTGGAGCATTCAGGAGTCCAGAGTCATGGTTGGACTCCTTGTAAAAACCATGAAGGGTGACTGCTGCAGGACCAGTACCAGGGCTCCCAACACAAAGTGGGGGCCTGGGACAGTCTCGCTCATGACCTCATCAGGGCAATTGGCATCCCTTGAACTGGTGAGCATGTCTGGCATCACTATGCTGACTTGAAGCGAAGGAAGAGGGACCTCTTGGAGCACTGGGTCCAAGATGCTCAGGCGTGGAATGTCCCAACAGTGTGTAAATACCACTATCAACCCTCGTCTATCAGAGTCCAGCCTATATATGACATGGAAAGGTGTGCATAAATGTTTCTCTATCTTCTTTACAGCTGCAGAAGAGAGGGCTGCGAACTTTGAAGCCTATGCCAGCAGGCTGCTAAGGCTGCGTTGCGAGGCTGGTGAGTACTAATCTAGGTAGCACTAGTCAGGGCAAATAAATAGAATGCAGTAGAATGTCACCTGCCAGTAGTGAGTAATGTGTACTGTTTGTACTGAATAAACAAGACATTAGCAGAGTAATACTGATGTACAGAATATATATCAGTAAAAGTGTAGCAGTACCTGTCAATAAAACTCTAAACACCAGACTGTTGTGTGTACTTTGGTATATGGTAGTTTGAAAGTAGATGTGTAATGTTGACATTAATAGATTAGCTATAAGAAATGTTCCATGCACCAGGATCTGGTCCCTAAATAGTAATGCGGTGCTAACCATTGTTTTCTATACTGTAACATGTCAAGGTCTGAATACAGATTATAACAAGCATCTGCCATACATGAATATCAGAATTACAAGAGAGATTCTCCAAACAACACACTATTATACACAAAACAGTCAGAAACACAACAGCAGTTCCTCAGTTGCTCATTGTAATGAAGCACAGCCTTGTGTTCTATTTTTGCACAAACCAGCATGGTTCGAATCCCAGGAGTGCTATTAAGCTGTATGCATAATTTCATCCAAGACTATGTGAATATGTGTAGACACAGTCAGGTAGTGTTAACAGAAATTCTCTCCACAGGTCTGGCAGGTAAGAAAAGGTATAAATGAGCTGTAAGAAGCCTGTAATTATACACTGTGTACAGCACCATCTGTTCAACCCCAAGGCTGCAAATGACAGCAAGAGAAGTTTGTACACCAAGTAGAAGGAATGTCCCTCAAGGGTCACCCTGTCACAGCTAGTGGTCACTGCAGTCAAGTATTGTTAACAGCAATTCCCTCCACAGGTCTGCCAGGTAAGAAAAGATATAAATGAGCTGTAAGAAACCTGTAATTATACACTGTGTACAACACCCACTGTCCAACCCCAAGGCTGTAAATGATAGTAAGAGAAGTGCATACAACAAGTATTCCCCTCCAAGAAATGTCCCTCTAGGGTCACGCTGTGACAGCTAGCAGTTACTTCAGCCAACACCCAGCATGTCCGATAGAAATAAAGGTGGATTATGGCACTAGCACAAACACACACACACACACAAACACACACACACACATGCAAACATACACACACACACACACACACACACACACACACACACACACACACACACACACACACACACACATGCAAACACACACACACACACACACACACACACACACACACACACACACACACACACACACACACACACACACACACACACACACACACACACACACACACACACACACACACACACACACACACACACACAGAGTTATGATTGCACATATGTAACCTTGACTATGTGACTATGTATAGAAACAGTCAGGTAGTGTTAACAGATATCTCCTGCACATTTCTGCCAGGTAAGAAAAGGTATAAATGAGCTGCAAGAACCTGTAATCATACACTGTGTACAAACATACCACTGCCCAACCCAAGGCCATAGGTTGATGTAAAGTGAGGTAATACCTGTAGAGTAATGATTACAGCAATGATCATTAAAGTTGTGAGCACTTCAAGCATATACAGTTATTAACTGGCATCTCTCTCTCTCCCCCACCTTATCTGCACCAATAATCTAAACACATAAATCAATGGGTAAGTTTGTCACCAAACCTATTGTTGAAACGTGTCCTATTGTTCTACAAATATTGAAATGTTTTTCTATCAATGTCCCCTGTTCAAATACTATCATTGGTGGTCTGTTGCTATCAATGTAACCTGCATGTCGATATAATGTCCACTGTGGTTCCATATATGTATGTGCTATGTTTGCTATGCAGCTATTCCAAATCTGTTGTTTTGGGTTAATGGGAATACTCATGCATGCTGTTATTACTAATCATAGAATGTATTTTGCATGACTAACCAACAATTGTTCTATAACTGCAACACCATAGCACATCTGGGAAGGCTGATCCCAGTAAATCAGCCTCTCCCTCCTCATCTGGCCATGGCAGTAGGCCCCAGCACATCTGGGACCCATCCCAGGATCTCCTCGTCTGCTGGTCCTGCGCCACCTTTGGGTGGAACCACCTAAGGGGATGGGGCTCATCCCCCCCGGGCATAGGCGTGGACAGAATACTGTCACCCGAAGCCAGGTCCAGAGTCTGGTGCGTAGCGAGCTCCGCAAGGAATTTGGAGATCTGCTATGCCAGTTTAAGAGCCATGTGATGTATCTAAATGGCCAGCCTGCACCTCCTGCTCAGCCCCGAGCACAACCACCTTCACGGCTGTGAAGGTGCAGTGGTGACTGCCCATGGGTGGGGATATCAGTCCTACTTTATCCATTTGGGGGCTCATGGGCATCCGATTACCAACTACCCTCCCCGTCCAAGGTGCTTGCCCCCCACATGTGTCATATACTGCCCTTGTCTAATGTCTTGTCTGTCTTGTCTGTCTACCTACCCAACCTTCCTCCCCAAATATACCTACTATCCTTCCCCAACATCCCACTCTCACCTTAAAAAAAGGGCAATCTGTTCCCACAAAAAAAATGTCGTCCCATACATAGCTGTCCATTTTGCACACGTGTCCACTGGACACATGTACTCTGGTCTAATTGGCTTTACAACACATTATTGTGTCCTCACCCCTCTCTCAGGGTTTTAGTGTTCAAATTTACTTCCAAATTCTTTATATATGCACAGCTGTTGCTGTAGAAGAAAGGACAGCTATGGACCTTCCCTACACCCGATATGCACATCCCTAGCTATCTTTCATATTGTTTTTCCCTCTTTGTGTTTCCTTTCTCACCACTTTCCTATCACCCCTTTTTTCCTTTCTTTTAAAGAAATTTGCATGGGGGTAAGTGGGTGTAAGCAGTAGTAAGCGGGAGTAAGCATGTTTGCATGGTGCTAAGCAAAGCTAACTAAGATTTAGCACTTTTAGGCATAACTGAGTGTAACCATAGTTAACCATAAGTTAGCATTGTTTACCGCGGGTCTATATTACATAGTCGAAGTTTAATAACTTCGAACACGGAATGTTCGAACCATCCTGTTCAGAGTTAAAAAACTTTGTAAATAAAAAATAAAAAAAAGAAAAGAATACAAAATAAACTGTTGTAAGCAGGAGGGCAAGCCCACCTGCACCCCCCACACCCCCCGCTACTTAACTATACCAACTCCAAAATCGCACCACAATGAACAAAATGGAAACCTCTCCTTTCTGAGATTTCCGTTGAAACGCCCAAACTTCTGCAATGAGATATACATATAAAATATATACATTTAGAAATACATGTATAGATACAAAAGTGAATCCATACATATGTATATGTATATATATATATATATATATATATATATATATATATATATATATATATATATATATACATACACATACACGTATATATAAATATATACATATATACATATATACATAGACATAGTCATATATATATATATATATATATATATATATATACGTACACACCCACACACATACACGCACACACACACACATAAATATATATATATATATATATATATATATATATATATATATATATATATATATATATATAGGTTCATAGGTTGGTACTAGGCTATAGGCCCTAGGGCCTATACAAGCCTAGCCATAACAATTCCCTGGATATTTCTTCCCACAATATTTACTTCCCTGGACCCCTGTGTCTTTCTTCTGAAGATGGAGACACTCTTACCACAGGTTCCGATGCTATTATTAATGGCTTCCTCTTATCAGATGAAGCTAATGGTCCCCAAGAAATAAAAAAAAATGTGACAGACTAATCAACAGACCTACAGACAATAAGCAAAGTAGACAAGGGAGGATACAAATAAAATAATATATTTTTCCTATTATGCACTTAATTCACAATTTTACAGAGGTTTTAGAATAACAGAATCATCGAAAATACAAGGTAACTGTGCCCAGTGGCCATTTGCACCTTCATATTTTCATAGGTTCATAGGTAGGTACTAGGCTATTGGCCCTAGAGCCTGTATAAGCCTAGCCAAAAAATGTACACTGGCTTTCGCCACCCAAGAAAATTATTTTCCTGTGCCCCTGTCGAGCAGAGCCACAGAAGTGATCCCTGGGGTGAATTTCCCATTTCCCATCCAATCATCAAGATTTTTCTTGAAGAGTGCTAATGAGGAGCTCTGTTTGACATAGATAGGTAGTCTGTTCCAGAGTATGGGAAGTCTCTGGGACAGGAATCTATCCCTCCAGCATGTTCTGCTTATTGTAGTGACAAGGTTTAGGTCCCTAGAGCATGCGGCTCGGAGGGATTGGGATTTCTTTAAGTGGAGCATGTCCAACAGCTCTGGGTTTGACATAGCTTTGTATGTTAGGCAGAGATCGCCCCTGAGTAGGCGATATGCGATGGAGTAAAGCTGTAGTTTTTTGAGACGGTCTGCGTAGGGCATCTGTTTGAGGCCAATAATCCTCTTTGTGGGGTATTTCTGTGGTCTTTCCAGTTGTTGTAGATGTCTTGTGAGGTACATACCAAAAGGGGTGTTGTACTCTATAATGGGTCTAATGAGTGATGAGTAGAGGGGAACAATGACCTCTTTTTATCTAGATGAGAATCCTTTTGTGATGAGATGAGCCACGTAGAAGGATTTCCTGACCACTGTGGCGATGTGATTATCAAAGGAGAGACTACTGTCCACCTGTGTCCCAAGGTCTCATCACATTTTCAGCATTAAGTAGACTACCAGCTATGTGGTAATTCATGGGTACAGAGTTTTTACCAAAGGGGATGACAATACACTTTTTGGCATTGAGCTTCAGGCCATGGCTTTGACACCAGGTATCTGTCTCAGTGAGGCCCTTTTGTAGTTTGTCCACATCATTAGGAGTGTCAATTATGGCTCCTAGTTTGCAGTCATCTGCAAACTTTGTTAGCCAAAGACCTTCTGTGTTAGCCTGCACTTCAGAGAAGTAGATACCAAACAGGAGAGGACCCAGGACTGAAGCCTGTGGTACTCCACTTGTCACTGGTCTGAAGTCGGATTTGGAATCCACTACTTTCACAGTGTGGGTTCTGTCCATGAGCCAGTTGGCAACCCATCTTGTGACATAGGGATTTATACCTAGTTTAATGAGCTTATCTATAATTCCAAATTGGGGGATGGTGTCGAAAGCCTTGGCGAGATCTAGATAAGCTGTGTGAACCATTTTACCCTCATCTATGGCTTTGGTGACTGCTTCAAAGAAGTCAGTCAGGTTTAGGAGACATGATCTGCCTTTTACAAATCCAAACTGGGTAGGGTCAAGAGTTTGGAGATTACCAATGTCTTTGTTTATGAGTTCCATGATGACATGTTCCATGGCCTTGCAGACCAGGCTCGTCAGGCTAATGGGGCGGTAGTTCCCGGGGTCCGTCGTGGCTCCCCCTTTGTGGAGTGGGATAACAGTCACGGTGCACCATTCAGTGGGTACAAAGCTTGAGGTGAGGCTATGATTGAACATGGTACTTAGGTAGGATGCCACTCCATTCTGTAGTTTGTGTAGAACACAGCCTGGGATATTGTCAGGTCCCATGGATGCTGTGTTCTTGGCTTTGGAGAGTGTGTTTTTTACCTGTGCAGCCGTGATTATAGGAACTTTGCATTCTTCCGGTATAGAGATGGGCCCTCTAGGGGGTGAGAGGGGGGGTAAAGTTAGTGGTGAACCTATCTGCTAGGATGTTGGCAATATCAGTTGGTTCTGTATATTTAGTGCCATTGTGCTGTAACTCAGAGCAGATCTGAGTGTTCCCATTGAGATTCTTGACATAGCTATAGAATGCTTTGTGGTTGCCTTTAGAGTCTAACTATATATAGTTTACATATATATGTATTGGAGTTGTGCATTAGATCCATACCCCAAACCTCTTACTGTAACACATCTGTCCAAAGGATGTCAAAATGGGGGTCAATGGGCCCAAAATAGGGACCTCTTTGAATTATTGCCCTTATCCCTCTGTCTCCAGCAGCAATTGGTCTGCCTTGCAATAAAATTATCAATCCTGCCAATTCTTGGACTCAGGGCTCTGCACACTATAGTCTGAGCAATGTACCACCACACCATTTGAACTCCACAAAATCATGATGCATTTCCAAACATATCAATCAGTAGAGTAATTCAACAGCAGGAAAAAGATTCTGTGGAATCAGTCAGGCTTTCTATATACACATGCATTTATGTATGGTGATGCATATATGTGGACAAATCTAGACACAAAATATATCTATAGAGATATACATGTAAAATATATACATATATACATACATATATATATAGAAAAGTATATAAATACATACACACATATATATAAATGCATATATATAAATGCATATATATATATATATATATATATATATATATATATATATATGTGTGTGTGTGTGTGTATATATATATATATATATATAAATATATATATATATATATATATATATATATATATATATATATATATATATATATATAATGTATATGTGTGTATACATTAAATCTACCTAAATATATAACAGCTACAAACAAATGCCATCTGAGGGTCATACTGCTCAACACTAGAAGTCTAAATCACAAAAGGCATTCACTCAAAGCTCTCCTTATTCACAAAGGATGAGCACATGTCCAGACTGGTAGCCCAACATAATGCATTACAGACACTGCAGGTGTAATTAACATAGGGTAAGACAGCGATTCAAGTCATAGCCTGCCATAGGTCCCCAACCATGTCCCAAGAGAGAAAAAACACTTTTCTAAGCACCCTGGAGAATAATACTGTCCAACCTAACACTCTCATACTGGTTGACCTTACCTACCCCTCCATTTAGTGTGAAAGCTATTCATGTATCAGTGTACTTGCCCAATGTTTCCTGGAATGCATTTATTCCAATGGCCTGGACCAGCTCATTTCAACACCCACTACAGGTAGCAACATCATTGACCTAGTCAGTACTAACATGAGCGACTGTTGCTGTACACCAATAGTCAACTCCGCCATGGTTAGATCTGACCATAATGTCATCACCTTAGGAATCCACATCCCTCACACCCCCCTGAAAAGGTAACCACCACAAAAAACCTTTCCAAAGCTAACTTTGGCCTCCAAAAATCAGAGGTGGCTAATTTCATGGCAGTTATACAACTGGAGACTAATTACATGACCTCCAAATCATGCACCGTACATGAATGCATGGATTCTGCCATACCCAAAAGAAACAAGACTCTCCCCTCCAGAAAAAGGAAGCCAATCTGGTGTTCCCCTGCTCAAAGAAACTCTACAACAGAAGGAGGGAACTAATATGGCATAAGGTGAAGTCCCAAGACTGGAAAAAACCCTTATCAGCCTCAACAGAAAGATGAGATTCCTCATCAAATACTCTTAAGTTAGCTGCGAAGAAAGAATTGTAGCACACAGTAAAGACAACCACAAGGCCTCCTATAGTTATGTAAATAATCTCCACACCAATACCAGCATGTGCTCTGAGCTACTGCACAATGTTACCTCCTATACTGAGGCAGCAGATATTGCCAATATACTGGCACACAGATTCAGTGACAACTTTACTCCTCTCCACACCCCCAATGGACCAATCACAATACCAGTACATTGTCAGGCATGCAGTAGTACTGCTGCTTGCATTAAAAAAAACACTGTCCAAGGCCAAGAATACAGCTTCTATTGGACCTGGCAATTTCCCTGCCCGTCTTTTGCATAGGTTCATAGGTTCATACTAGGCTATCTGCCCTAGGGCATTTATAAGCCTAGCCAGAATGTGTTTGGCTTTCGTCACCCATTTTAAATTTATTTTGCTATGCCCTTTTTTGAGGTTAGTATACTGTGCCTCTGTCTAACAGTGACACAGAAGTGATACCCGGGGTAAACCTACGATCTCCCATCCACTCATCAAGATTCCTCTTGAAGAGAGTCAATAAGGGACTCTGCCTAACCTGGACTGCGATTTTATTCCAGAGTGAAGGGAGCCTCTGGGTTATGAATCTGTCCCTCCAGCATGACCTATTTATTTCAGTGCTGAGGTTCAAGTCTTTCGAGCGCGTAGCTCGATGGGATTTGGATTTTCTGAGGTGCAGCATGTCCATTAATTCCGGGTTGGACATGGCTTTATACATCAGGCACAGATCGCCTCTGAACAGGCGGTATGCCACTGAGTAGAGCTGGAGTTTCATTAACCGGGCAGCATATGGCATCTGTTTGAGCCCTTTGATCCTCTTGGTGAGGTACTTTTGGGGTCTTTCCAGTTGCTGCAGGTGTCTGGTAAGGTACATCCCAAAAGGGGCATTGTACTCAATTATGGGCCTGATGAGGGATGAGTAAAGAGGCACGATGACCTCCCCTGATCTAGATGTGAATCCCTTCACGATTAGGTGGGCTATATAAAATGTTTTTCTAACCACTTTGGCCACGTGGTTATCAAATGAGAGATTGCTATCAACTTGGGTCCCCAGGTCCCTAATTACTTCTTCTGTACTTAATGGATTACCACCTATGTGGTAATTTGTGGCACTTTGTTTTGCCAAAGGGATGACTATACACTTTTTGGCATTTAGCTTGAGGCCATGGCTCTGGCACCAGTTGTCTGTTTCTATGAGGCCCTTTTGGAGGATGCTTGTTTCGGCTGGAGAGTCAATTATGGCGCCCAGTTTGCAGTCATCTACAAACTTGGTCAGCCACAGTCCTTCCGTGTTGGTCTGTACCTCCGAGAAATATATACCGAACAAGAGAGGTCCCAGGACTGAGCCTTGTGTGACACCACTTGTAACTGGTTTGGAGTCTGACATGGCTCCAGCAATTCTAACCATGTGGGTTCTGTCCTTGAGCCAGTTTGCAATCCATCTAGTGACATAGGGGTTTATATTTAAGCTGGTGAGCTTATCTATAATGCCCGAGTGGGGTATTGTATCGAAGGCTTTTGCGAGGTCCAGGTAGGCTGTGTGGACCACCTTCCCCTCGTCAATGGCCTTGGTGACTGTTTCAAAGAAATCAACCAGGTTTAAGAGGCAGGATCTGCCCTTAACAAAGCCGAACTGGGTAGGATCCAGTATCTGTAGGTCCCCAATATCTTTATTTATGAGGTCCATGATGATCCTTTCCATAGCTTTGCAGACCAAGCTAGTCAGGCTTATGGGGCAATAGTTTCCATAAGTGAAATGCATGAAATACAGACTGAACTGGCACCTCACTGGTGTGCCCTGTCCAGTCACAGCCTCACCTCAGGTTTTCCCCTACTGACTGGTGCACTGCTACAGTTATTCCTCTCCACAAAGGAGGAGTGGTTGCAGATCCTGGGAAGTATCACCCCATTAGCCTGACAAGGCTGTCATGCAAAGCTATGGAATGCATTGTTCATAGGTTCATAGGTTCATAGGTAGGTACTAGGCTATCTGCCCAAGGGTATTTATAAGCCTAGCCAGAGTGTGTTGGCCTTTGCCACCCCATTGATTAATTAACTGATTCTCTGTCAAGCAGAGCCAATGAAGTGATCCCAGGGGTGTATTTTTTGTTACCCATCCACTTGTCAAGGTTTCTCTTGAAGAGTGTTAGTGAGGGGCTCTGCCTAATGTAGTTTGGAATTTTGTTCCAAAGCATGGGGAATCTCTGTGACAGGAATCTATCCCTCCAGCATGTTCTATTTATTGTTGTGGCGAGGTTTAACTCACTAGAGTGCATGGCTCGCAGTGACTTGGATTTCTTTAGGTGGAGCATGTCCATCATTTCTGAGTTGGACATGGCTTTGTAAGTCAGGTAGAGATCACCTCTGAGTAAGCAAAATGCCACTGAGTACAGCTGGAGGTTTTTCAGTCGGGCTGCATAGGATATATGTTTTGAAGCCAGTAATCCTCTGGGTGAGGTACTTTTGTGGTATCTCCAGCTGTTGGAAGTGTCTTGTGAGGTACATCCCGAATAGGGCATTGTACTCTATGATGGGTCTGAGGAGTGAGGAGTAGAGGGGCACTATAACCTCTTTATTTCTAGATGCGAACCCTTTAGTAATTAGATGGGCCACATAGAAGGATTTCCTAACTACTGTGGCAATATGATTGTCAAAGGAGAAATTACTATCTACCTGGTTCCCCATATCTCTTATTACCTCTTCATTATTAAGGGGGCTTCCACCTATGTGGTAATTCATGGGTGTTTTGTTTTTCCCAAATAGGATGACTATGCATTTTATGGCATTTAGCTTGAGGCCATGACTTTGACACCAGGCGTCCATCTCAGTAAGGCCCTTTTGGAGGATGTCCATGTCAGCTGGAGAGTTAATTATGGCTTCCAGTTTTCAGTCATCGGCGAACTTGGTTAGCCATAGTCCTGCTGTGTTTACCTGTACTTCTGAGAAGTATACGCTGAATAGTAGGGGTCCCAGGACCGAGCCTTGTGGGACACCATTTGTGACTGATTTAGAGTTGGACCTGGAGCCCGCTATTCTTACCATGTGAGTTCTGTCTGTAAGCCAGTTGGCAACCCATCTTGTGACGTAGGGGTTTATGTTCAAGCTGGTGAGTTTTTCTGTAATACCTGAGTGGGGAATGGTATCAAAAGCCTTGGCGAGGTCAAGGTAGGCTGTGTGAACAACCTCTCCTTTGTCTATGGCTTTGGTGACTGTCTCGAAGAAGTCAACCAGGTTTAGTAGGCATGATCTGCCCTTAACAAAGCCGAACTGGATTGGGTCAAGTGTTTGGAGGTTCCCAATGTCTTTGTTAATGAGTTCCATGATGATGTGCTCCATAGCCTTGCAGACCAGGCTTGTCAGGCTTATGGGGCGATAGTTACCAGGGTCAGTTGTGGCCCCTCCTTTGTGGAGTAGAATAACCATTGCTGTGTGCCATTCTATGAGCACATAGCCTGTGGAGAGGCTGAGGTTGAACAGCGTGTTTAGGTGGGGGGTTAGTTCATTCTGTAGTTCATGCAAGACATAGCCTGGGACACCATCTGGCCCCATTGACGCTGTTTTTTTGGCTTTTGAAAGGGCTATTTTCACCTGTGCGTCTGTGATTTCCTGGACACTACACTTTTCCAGTATTGTTATGGTCCCTTTTGGGGGTGAAAGGGGGGGTGAAGTTTGCACTGAATCTATCTGCCAGGATGTTGGCAATATCAGTAGGTTCAGTATATTTTGTGCTATTTTGCACTAGTTCAGTGCATATCTGCGAGTTGCCACTTAGAATCTTAAAATAGCTAAAGAAGGCTTTGTGGTTATCTTTTGAACACTTGAATATTTTTCTTTCGAAGTTAGCCGTGGAAGATTTTATGAGGGACCTTAGTTTCTTACTGATACTGATCAGGGATGTCTTTCCTTCTTGGGATTTGCTTTTTTCCTGAACTAGTTTCCTCCTTCTATTGTATAGCCTGTTTATGACAGGGATCCACCAGACTGGTTTCCTTCTCTTAGAGGAGTGAGTCTTGGTTTTGCTATGGATGGCACGATCAACGCATCCATGTAGGTGCTCATAGAATGCATTTGTAAAGGTTTCTGAATCTTGGCCAGCGTTATCCTTTAGGGTGGGGGCTGTGAAACTTACCGCCTCTGTCTTACGTAAGGTGAAGTTTGCTTTAGAAGTTTTTTACTGTGGTTAGTTGGGGTTAGTGGTGGGGTGTGGACATCCAGAGTGATTAGTTCATGGTCTGAGCTAACCAGTGATGGGTTGACCTCCGGTGTGGAACACCTGTCGCCCATGTTGGTGATGACCAGGTCCAATATGTTTTCACCTCTGGTAGGGGAGTTTACCAGCTGATCCAGGGTGTTTGAGTTGATGAATTCCAGGAAGTGCTGGGCCTGGGAATTTGTACTCGAGTAGTTTTCCCAGTGAATGGTAGGGTAATTGAAATCGCCCAATATCAGCGTATTCAGTAGGACCTTCATGTTTTCCAGTTTCTCCAGAAAGATGGAGTGGTGGTCCTGGGTCATGGAGAGTGATCTGTAGCAGGCCACAATTTGCATTGCAGATTTGCCCAATGTTAGTTGCACATGGATGATCTCAGAGGTATCATGCTGCGCCACTAACCTGGAGGTGTAGGTATCCTTGATGAATATGGATACACCCCCTCCTTTTGTGTTTCAGTCTGTGTTCTGTGGCTGAAACATGTTGTAAGAGTTGTAGCCCGCTAGTGCTGTGGTGCTCTCTGGAGCCTTGAACCAGGTTTCAGTTACTGCACAGATGCCGACATTCTACATACTGAGGAGTGCTTTGAGCACATGCATTTTGAGATTTAAACTCCTGGCATTTAGTAGCATAAACCTCAGTTTTTTGTTAATTGTGCTTTTTACGGAGGTGGGTTTGACTTTTGAGCCTTGCCTAAAAAAGGCACTATGGGGGTAGCAAGAGCCTTGGCCAGTATTTGAAAGCCTAGGAGTGACAGGTGCAAGCCATCCCTTGTGAAGCAATGCGGCTTGTCGAGCATGTCGCCCCAGGCTGACAGATACTGGATCCCCTTTGAATAACACCAGAAGCTTAGCCAATTGTTGAAATTGATCATTTTTTTTCTTTATACTGAGGTATCATTCTCGATGAGGGCAGGATGCTACTCAGAGTCAAGGTCATATCAGCCTGGGCTACATGATCAGAGAGCTCTTCCATGTACATCTCAGGTCATTCACACCAACATGAACAGTGACAGAATCATAGTTGTACTTGTTCTGGAGTGACCTGAGTGCTTGTGTTATGTGGTGAATTCTGGCTCCCGACAGGCAGCTATCAGTAACCTTCTGCATGTCCAGCCTAGTGAATGGGACATCAGTGTGCCTGACTATAGAGCCACCTATTACTAGTGTGTTAGATATGTTATTTCACCTTAAGGGCTGTGATTGTGCGGCACACTGATTTTGTGTTTTATCTGTTGTCTGGTTTGTGACAGGAGGTGCAGGTTGCTTGGGTGTCTGCTTTGGAGGTCTCATACTTTTACAGGTTTTTATTTAGGGCCTAAAAGTATGATTTTGTGTATTATGTGTATTTTTTGCCAGTGCTGGTTTAGTAGGTCTGTGTGTGGCTGGAGGTGTGGAGCAAGTGTTAACCTTCTCCTCTTGACTGTCTGTTCCAGTCTTGGGTGGAGACAGCTTAGCCTCCAGTTTGGCTGTATAATTGCATCTCTTGCATATGTTAGTGTTTTGTGGTAGGAGGAGAGGGTTGTCTGTGTACATGAGCAGTTGCAACATTGCCTCACTATACCCAGATTCACCAGCTGGACTGGAGAGTACACCTGAATTTGCCCTTTGGTCATGCCTGAATAGTAGGGTGAGCTGCTTAGTTGCTTGGTTGGTGAGGGGTGAATAAAGAGCCTTGTCCTGCTGAGCAATCAAGTGTCAGGGTATATTTGTGCTTGCAATTAGGTCTGAGCAAGTGCTGGGCTGTAGGATGCTTTTTAGTGCTTAGGTTGAGAGTTAGACTAGTTTCAAGGGAAAAACTGAAGAGGAGACTTAGTGTAGCCAGGAATAATTTAACCCTAGCTAACCGACACTGCCCAGTGCACAAAACCGTGCAAACATGTTTTTTATAGCAGGGAAATTAAAGAGATAGAAAGTAGCCCAAAATGGCCAATAAACTACTAACTTCTAGGCTGGAACCACTCCTCCAGGGACAGATAGGCTGCTCAAAGCTCCCTTCTCTCACAGGTAGGTGAACAGAGAAACTTCCTTCTAGGCAAGTAAGGTATGGACAACTCAGAAACTTGTAACACAGCCCTGAAATTCAGCACTATAGTTTACTAAATAATGGGGTCCCACATGTGTCACTACTAGAGAGGCGCAACTGTATAATACAGGGTGGCGTAAGCCACATCATTGTTGGCTAGGCTTTTAAGTGCCCCAGGGCAGATAGCCTAGTACACTACTATGAAACTATGAAACTAGCCTGAAAACTGGACTATACTAGCTTAGAAAGGTGGGAAACAAGGACTTTTTTTTTTGTTTTTTTGAAAAGATAAGGCAAAAACAGTAAAAAAATACACTTAAAACAGCTTTAAATGACTACAAACTATCAGAAAAGGCTATTGCACTTTAGTGTGTAGCCTACAACAGTTAAACAAATTATTTAAACAAAAAACAACTTTTTAAAAGTGTAGGCAGTCAAATAAGTACAATATGTGAAAAAAACAAGCTTTTGAATCACAATAAATGCTGGAAAATTGGCATTTTGGCAGAAAGCAGTTAAGTACAGCAAGAAAGTACAGAAAACTGATACTTAATCACTCCAAAGTCTCTCTTCTAAGTTAGAAGGCTTGTATCAGTTTAAGGCTTTCTAGTGCTTCCCAGTAGGTTAGTTACAGGAAAGATGGGAAACAAGTGCAGATGTAGTCTTTTAAACCAGAAAGTTGAAAGAGACGGACAAACTGCCCAAATGGTCAATAAACTACAATTTCTGGACCAAGAACCACTCCTCTTGTGGTAGACAGGCTACCTAGTGCTTACCACTCCCACTGATAAGCTAAAAGGCTTTCCTCAAACACAGAAAGGCTTGCGGGGCTCAGAAGCTTACCAACATTCCTGGATACAGCAACTCTGTATCAGGACTAGGCTAGTCATGGACCTAAGAAACATGGTTATTGGAATCTCCAGACTCAGGATCCCGCACAGTTTGCTTTTGTGAAGGGTAGAACATGCCTATTCAATCTACCTGGTCAACTTCTTTGAGTCAGTCACCAGAACTGTGGATGAAGGCAAGGTAGTTCATACAGTCTACCTTAATCTGGCCAAGCCCTTTGATAACATTCACCACTCAGGAATCATGGATAAACTCACTAAGCTACCCATCAAACCCTATAACAGTAAGTGGGTTGCAAACTGTCTCACAGATAGAACCCACAGTGTGAAAGTAATTGTCCCCAAGAAAGACCGCCGAACAGTCATGAGTGGAGTTGCACAGGGTTTGGTCCTGGGTCCTCTCCTGTTTAGTATCAACTTCTCTGAAGTCCATGCCAACATGAAGGGACTCTAGCTGACAATGTGTGCAGACAATTGAAAGTTGGGAGCTATTTACTGCCCAAGTGATGTTGACATCCTACAGAAAGGCCTCACTAAGACCAATGACTGGTGTCAGAGCCATGTCCTTAAGCTCAAAGTCAAAGAAAGTGTTGTCATCCCCCTTTGGGATGTCAGACACTACAGGGATGTTGCAGCAATAAAAATCAGACATCAATGTGAAAGTGCATACCCACAACTAATCCCACCACAGTCACTGTCACATACCGGTATGTCAGGTGAACAGTAGAGTATATGGACTGTGTGAAGAAGTACATAATAGTTTTCCAGCCACACACTAGCCCTACATATAGTGGCCCAATTCTCAGTGTAGTCTGAATTCTGACCATGGTACAGGACATGTCACATTCTGCCCTGACAAAGGCATACAGCCAATAACCCAACAGACACTGGAGCAGCATGAACATTTAGATAAAAAAGAAGCCATAAAACTTACATCTACCCCCTCCATACACAGCCCAAATAACATGTACACATATCATGTGTACACAATCCTAACAGTCTGTCAACAATGGCCAGACATACACAGACCTCTCAAATGTACAGTTCACCTCAGGATGTACAGGCTCAGGACTATCTATGGCCTCTTCCCTGTAACATGCCTGTGGGTCTATTACATCACTGTGATGGTAGGAGGAATGAAGGCAAGATATAATGATACTAAATACATCTGAGCCTCATAGTGCATGACATCTGGACAAAGCCTGACATCATTTGGGGACAGAGGCACACACACAGGTGTAGAGTGGACACATTACTGTCAGAAATTTTGACAGTTGCTGATGTTACTGGGTTTGTTGTAACATATCCTTTAGGAATATGAAGTCAGTAATATCAATGGAATTTAGTATTTACTGATTGCATTCTCCAGAGTCCCTGACTGATTTTCCAAGGACAACAACTGCCTGTGTAACAGACAAAACATAACAGGCAAACATGTGGCCAGTCTGTAGACAGCATGCCAGTGGAGAGGTATGTCAGAAACGTATCACTGTCAGATGTGATGCCACTCACTGAGTGCATGTCCACACAAACCCTGTCACCTTATCAACCCACCATGTGTATAACAGCACTGATGATGACATAGAATATGTTCAGAATTCTGGAGATATGCCCCCCGTGCTGTTGTGCTGTCTCCAAATGTCCCTGTCCTGTGAGGTATTCCCACCTACTGTCTGTGAATCTGTAGCCCACCACCTTTGTAATGTCCCTCACACAGGCAATTAAAAGGGCCAAGGCCTACATGAAGGACGTCCCATTTGTTGGAGCTAGTGGCAGTGTCCAGGCCCAGCGCACAAAATTATGTGGGCACCTACATAGTTGTATGTCCTTAGCAATACCTGACATCTGCACATCTGTACAGAGGACAGACAGACAGTGGACAGTAAACATGTTATGCATTAGGATGAATGTCCTGAAGGATAGAAGTCTGAAACTGAAATGTATGCCATTACTACATGACAGCAGTCCTCAATGACATGGCCAAAAAACATAGTACTCTACAGTTAATATAATAATATCATATTAATATCCAATAGGGGATACATAAAAACATACAGCTGAAACACCAAGAACAAGATAGTGTAGTACTCAGAGTCCCAGCTCTGCATGCAGAGGTGCATGGTTGGAGTACTACAATAGGCGATGTAATCTTACATGGAAAAGCAGTGTCAAAAGTATTAATTTTATAATACAATATCTGTAGAATCATATTTGTCCACCAGTGTACTGTAGCTGGTGTACCATGCAAGTGTGAGTGCCTATAACATGTGATACAACCCATGTATACAAAAATAATAAAAACAAAAACATGTAATACTACCCATGTATACCCAAGTGTCCTGTACAGTATAGTCACACCCCTTGCTGCTGTAATGAGAGCACATAAAATAATGGTATGTGCAGGAAATTAAATAAACCTATTACATGAGGTCATTACTCTGCTATTTTATGAGATTGGAATATGAGCAATGGTTACCAGGGCTGAGCTATGCTTAGCAGGTTTACACATTGCTTAAATGTGAATGATAACCAGTAATTAGCTCTGCTAAGCATATTTGTGCACTGGTAAGCATTGGTAACCGAAGCCTACACAGTTTAAGTGCCTATCAGTTTAACCGTGTTTTAGTGCCACTTAACAATGCGCAAACCTGTGCAAACCCACTTACAACTGCTAAAAAGTCCCTTAATTACTCTGTACCCAGCAGCCCAGCTTCTGGCCAGCAACAAAATAACTAGCCGTGCTTAGTCTTAAACCGAGGATGCTATACACCATAGTCACAGCAATTTACCAATAGGCCATCTTAGCTATGAGATGTTAGGATTTTTTTACAACATATCATGCACTACAGTCAGTTTACAATAGGAAAGACACACTGCAATGATGAATGATTGCTATCTACAAATAGGTACATGAAAAAATATGTTTACATATATAGAGAGATAGATAGATAGATATGTGTGGAGATACATATATATATGTATAACAATATATAGATATATTACCAAGAAATACTGATGTGAGTGTGTGTGTGTGTGTGTGTGTGTGTGTGTGTGTGTGTGTGCGCGCGCGTGTGTATGTATGTATATATATATATATATATATATGTGTATACATGTCTCTAAATGCCCATACAAACATATGCTGCTGATAGACCACCCATAACTGGGGCAGCATACACAGCTGGATAATGACACTCACATCTGCCCCCCAGTCCAAATAAGTGAACAGTACATTGCTAGAAAACCATGATAGGCCATACACAATGGGCAGACATATACAGTGACCTCTTAGCAAAACAACTGCAATGAATGAAGATAGTAAACAAAAATACAAACAGCCAGTAATTCATACAAGTTCATTTTACTCTGATTTCTTTGCCAAAGCCTTCAAGGAGTAACACATTACAAGAAATACTTGCTGTAGCTAGAAGAAGCAATTAACTTTTAAGTACATTTAAATGCACAGCCTCCAATTACACTCCTCTTTCAACCCCCTAGGGGATAAAGTATCACATTTAAAAACATACATTGATTCTATACATAACAATTGTTCTTTTATGACTGTTTGACCAAACTGAGAAACAGACTTGTTCCAAAGCAGTACCTTGTAACCCACTACACTTAATTACATGTATATACAAAGCCTCCAATTACACTACTCATTCAACCCTGTAGGAGATAAAGTGTCACATTTAAGAATTTAAATGGATTCTGTACATAAATGTTCTTTCATGACTACTACCCCCATGGTGAGAATTATTGAAATGTACAGCTATAGAACTGTCTTCTTTCTCATCAGTAATATGTCTCACATGTTCTAACAGCCTAGTTTTAAAACACGTGTTACTCTCCCCCACGTAAAATATGTTACAAGGTCATCTAACAACATTTTCCATACACCAACCTCTTGAATGTACAGAGTCCCACATGTTCTCCACCCTTTCCCCTCAGCAGGAATGACAGAACAAAATAATGGTAGACACTGTCTATCAACCTTCTACTTTATGGCATCTGTACCAAGCCTGACATAATTTGGGACAGAGGCCCAAAAACATGGCCATACTTGAAATATTGCTGTTATGCACTGAGAAAATTGCTGGTGTTACAGGGTTTGTTGTAACATATCTTTTCTGAGGGATATAAAGTCTGAAAAACAAATGGATGTTGGCATGTACTGATTGGAATCACCAGAGTATGCTACTGATTTACCAAGGACAACACCTGTCTGGAGTACAGACCAAACATAACAGGCAAACCTCTGGCCATTGTGTGAATAGCCCTACAGTTGAGAGATATGTAGACACAGAACTTTGTCAGACTGAAACCCATGCAGAGGTAGCATGTTCAGACAAACCCTGTTAAACAAGCAGTATTCGAAACATGTAACAGCAATGCTCACATTCTGCCCCTAAGTCTTGAATCTTCTCCACAGTTTAGTTGGCTTGTCTCCACAGGTCTTGTTCTAAGAGATATTAGCTCACACACCTCCAGGATCTCTTCCTCACAGGTAAGGGGAAGAGCCAATTCCCACATGGAGTACTCAATTATAGGAGTGTGTTGCCATGACATTGACTATTGGAATAACTACACAGCTGCTCTGAATGCAGTCAGCAACTGGGGAACACCAACTGGTGCTCAGGCTATTACATGGTCATGAGCATTACCTACAAAAGACAAGCTGCCATCTATTCAAACCACCTCTGTCATAGGCAGTCCATCAGTGCAAAGCTGAAGTAGTGTGAGAAAAAAATAAAAAGGATATGTGAAATATCCAGGAAAAAAAGGTATGTGAAACAAGTAAGCATGTAATTGAATGCAGCAGGTGGTCTGTAATAATGGAAAATAGGGGTTTGAAAGCATATATCTCAACAAGACTTGCTGTATTGATGTACTACTGAACAGCATTGATGGCCATGGCATGTGGCCCTGCCTGTAGTGACTAGGCCAGCTACTAGAATGTTGTAGATATCCATATGTTACCTGTGCATATAACTATGATACACATTTTGTCTTGTAAATATAAGACAACTATACAGAGAATGTGCAGAGTAAAGTACTGTTGCAGATGTGTGTGTGTTGAACTGTATGTTATATACTGAGGTCATACCATTCAACTGTCCAGTGTTCTGCACACTGAGCATATGTGTGTCTCATATTTATAGTCATTTACCCATAGAGTTGTGTCATGTCAGTCAAATCCTTGCCAAATCTGTGAAGACTGACATTACAACACCCGCCTTCATTGTCCTCTAGCTTTGCCAATTCAGGATTGCCACAGTGGATTATCTGTTGCCATTTCTGCCTGTCCTCTGAATCTTGCTCTCTCACACCAGCCACCTGCATGTCCTCTCTCACCACATCCAGAAACCTTATCCGAGGCATTTCTTTGTTCCTCTTACCTGACAGCTACATCCTTACCATCCTTTTCACAATATACTCAGTACCCCTCCTCAGCACATGTCCAAACTGATGTAATGCTGCCTCTCCAACACTGTCTCATATCCGTCCAACATGGCCTGAGCCTGTCATATGCACATTGCTAAACCTGTGCACCCATGTCACGCCCATGCAAATCATAACATCTGTAACTCTACCATGTGCAGCTCTGAACCCTGCCTTTTTGTTAATACCACTGTCTCCAACCCATATTGCATATGTGGTCTCACTACCCTCTTGTAGACCTTACATATCACGTTTACTGGTACTTGTCTCACATATCACTCCTGACACTCTTCTTCACCCTCTCCATCCAGCCTATACTCTCTTCTATCCCTCTCCTCCATATTCCTCATTACTCTGAAATGTTGATACCAATCATTTGAACACATCCACTTTTGCCAACTGTACTCCATGCATCCTCACAATTCCACTATCCTTCCTGTCATTCACACACAGATATTCTGTCCTAGTGCTGCTGACCTTCATTCCTCTCCTCTCTAGACCATATGTCCACCTCTCCAGGGTCTCCAAAAGCTGTTCCTTTCTCTCAATACAGATAGCAATGTCATCTGTAAATGACGTAGTCAACGGGGACTCCTGTATGATCTTGTCTGTCAATTTGTCCATCACCATTGCAAATCAGAAAGGACTCACAGCTGATCCATGATGTCATCCCAACTCCACCTTAAACACATCCATCAATCCCAATGCAGACCGCAATGCTGTCACACCACCCTTGTACATATCCTGTACCACTCTTACATATATCTCTTCCACTCATGACTTCATCATACAATACCACAACCCCTATCTAGGCACCCTGTCATATACTTTCTGTAAGTCCAGGGAGACATAGAGCAACTCCTGATCTTCTCTGTATTCTACGAGTAACAGTCTCAGAGCAAATGTTACATTGGTAGTGCCCTTTCCACGCATGACACCATACTGCTGACCAGTACTCCTCACCTTCCTGCGTAACCTAGCTTCCACTACTCTTACCCATAACTTCATGCTGTTACTGGTCAATGTTATCCCACAGCTCTGCACATCAACCTCATTCTTAACACCATACACAAGCACTTTCTCTCCACTGCTCATGCAACCTCACACCTCCCAAGATATCAGTAAACAATCTAGCTAACACACCACTGCCATTTCCCCTAAACAACCCCATGCTTCCACAGGTGTGTAATGTGGACCAACAGGCTTGCCAGTATTCATCCTCTTCATAGCTATCCTTACACCCTCCTTGTTAAGCCATTGCACTTCCTGATTCACCATACTCACATCATCCAACCTTCTCTGTCTCATTCTCTTCATTCATCAGCCTCTAAAAGTACACTGTCCATGTGCTCAACACACTCTCTTCGCTTGTGAGTACATATACCTCATCATCCTTTATCACCTGTATCTGCTGCACATCTTTCCTAGCTCAGTTCATCTGTCCAGCCAATCGGTACAATTCCTTTCATCCCTCCTTAGTGTCCAACCTGTCATTGAGCTCTTCATATGCCCATCCTAAGCCTTTGCCACCTCTCTCTTTGCCATGCACATCATCTCCTCATACTCCTGCCTACTTTCCGCATCTCTCTGACAATCCCACTTCTTCTTCCCCAACCTCTGTCTCTGTATTCCGTATAGTACTTCCTCAGTCCACCAACAGGTGTCCTTGTACTGCTTCCTCCATCTACATGTCACCCAAGCATCCATCTAGCTGTCTCCCTTACCAGCTCTGCTGTACTTAACCAGATATTTGTTCAATTGTCACTACCACCTAGTGCCTGTCTCAACCCTTCCCTGAACTCCACCTCACAAGCACACTTTTCCAATTCACACCATTTGATCCTTGGTGTTGTCTCCACACTCCTCCTCATCTGGAGCACCAACATCATTTCATGTACCAACATTTTCTGCTGCCTAAATACACATTCCCCTGTCACCACTTTACAGTCTCCAATCTCCTTCAAAGTAGCCCTCCTACATTGGATATATTCCACCTGTGTGGATCTTACTCCACTCTTGTATGTCACCCTATGCTCCTCCCTCGTGTTATAGTGTGTATTCACCACAACCATTTCCATCCTTTGTGCAACATCCACTACCATCTCACCATCTCCACTCCTTTAAACACCATACATACCCATCAATTCCCCATCCCCTCTGTTCCCTTCACCAACATGCCCATTGACATCTGCTGCAATGACCAGTCTGTCACCCTTGGGTACAGTCATCACCACATCATCCAACTGATCTCACATTTCTCTTTCTCATCCATCGCACAACCAACTTGCATAGCATATGCACAAACAACACTCATCATTACACCATCAGCTTACAGCTTCAGAAACATCTCTCTACCAGACACGTATGGCATCCTCCTAAAACACTCTTAGCATACTGTTCCTTCAGCAGAAGCCCTACCACCCCCTTCCACCTCCAGTCCACACCTTGATAGCACAATTGTGACCTGCCTACCATACACCCAGCCATAATCCTCTTCCATGTGGTTTGTTGCACACACACAATATATCAACCATTCCCTGGCCATCATGTCAGCTAGCCTAGTCCCTATACCACTCATACTGCCAACATTAACAATTCTTACCTTCAATACCACCCTCCCAGCCTTTACCCTCTCTTCCTGCCATATGACTGTTGGACATCCTCCAAGGGATGCCTGTCAGTGCAAAGGCTGCTGTGCTATTAAATGACTCAAGAATGTTACAGAAATATTGAGACACTGTCAAAGATTTTGTCCCATTGCACCCATGTATGCATGGCATCCTACAGATGTCCTACTGTAACAGATTGAGAAGGATGACTGTGCAGCAAGAGTGTGAAGTTAGTGTGCCATACTGACATAGAACAGACATGTACATGAGATATTAGCTATGCACATGTCAGTATGAGTAGGTGTATGTGTCCACCTCATGAAAACAGACATGGGATGCAAAATGTCAGTTAAAAAAGCTGTACATTTTGTACGCCTGTGTAATCTTAGATACTGTGCACCCAAAAGTGTGACATTTCTACAGCTACTGGTTGTTGCATTGCCCTGACACAGCCATGGTTAGTACAATAAGCATGATTATCATTACTAAATTGGAGAGGTGTCCAACTGTGTTCTGACTTTGGGCCATGCCCACAACAAACAACTGATTGAACACATACATGGCTGTATGGACTCAGCAATACCTTACTTGCCATACCTGCCTCCACCAACGTAGAGTAATCCCCTTTCCTGGACAGCATCATTACACAAACCACAGACTTGGTCCCTATAGTTGCTGTACAGGGCAAAGTAGGGGCAGGAACCAACCTGGCATATCAAGTCAGCCATTGTCTGAACAAGCATATAAGGTCACAGGTGGATTACTGTAAGGCCACCTATGAGTACAAATTGGAGACATCCACCAGGGATGATCACAGGGTTATCTTCCCATATCTCTGCTGTCTCGAAGACAACATACCAATCCAACCTGTAATGGTGGCCAATCAGATTACACACAACATAGCTACAGGCAACCTGAAGAAAATAGGGTTAGGGGAAACATCCCCCTCGGCTCAGCATTACCATAGTTGTATATGTACTACAGCCTCACCCCTCCCCTCATCACCAGTGAGCAGGTACATATTGCCTACTGAAAGGCAACAAATGTAAGTATCCATGGCACATCATATCATCCCTGTCTGCATCCTACATGACCTCAGGCATGTGCTCCCAGCTGCATTACACACTGCAGTCACACCAAGCCACAGCAACATCCACACACCATCCGCATGGAAGATGGCTAATGTCATCCATTTACACAGACCTGAATGAAGAATAATGGCTTATGCAAACAACTTGTCCTCACTGCAGGCAATATGACTCATCAGGACCAGGAGTGCAATGCAAGCTGATACTGTGCTGATAGATTACAGGGGTATTGTGTGGTTGTGAGTGGTGGCTACTGGTATGGTTGTGAGTGTTGGCTACTGGTATACAAGGTACATATGCAGGTACTGGACATACTGTTGCCAAATGTATGGGGTCCTGTGATGTATTTCCCTGTTAGTGTCTACAAGGTGCAATGTCACATCACCGGTGGGAAACCTTTTCACCATCATAATGCAACCCGATAATGGAAGCCATAATACCACACAGTACTTTTGGGCTGAAGCCAGCAACATCTGTGGGAGAGGACAACCCTGTGGGATGACCCTGTCCACAGGGTAAATTAGGTGGGCCTGCACCCACATGCATATGAGCAAGTGTGGCATCATGACTCCAACCTTATATGCCATGCCTGGCAAACGGCTGCTGCCATGGCCAGGGACATCACAATCCCAAGTGGAAGCCCAGCCATGCAGCCCCCACTGACACCAAATGAGGATCTCCTTGCCAAATGTGGGCCAACCATCACAGTACAACACCAGGGTACATAGCCCCACTTGCTGGAGGTGGGTGGCACCCACACAATGGACAAAGAGCATGCAGGTAAGGTCCCAGTGGGGATTAGTAGGCTACTGTATGAGACGTACTTACATCTGTACAGTATCTACATGTGTGTGCCAAATCAGATTGCAGTTGTGGATGGGGATTTCTAATGCACAGAAGTGCAAATCTATGGTGAAGGACAGCAAATTGTGTAGTATTGGGTGTTGTACTGTAAATGTGTAGACATGCTGCAAACATCCTTTACCAAGGGCACATGTGAGTCTGCTGACAATATCTCTCTCCCACAACTACATAGGTCACTCTGGTCTGCATATGAGACAGCAGCCTGAAGCTGGTGAGTATGGAATTGTTCAGTTGTGCTTTGGCAATACCCCAGGCATGTGGAAGGGCATGCAAGTTACCATGCGCACAATTATGACTAATACCCATATTGCTTTATGTGCATGTTCACTTGTGGTGGGGTTAATTGTATTGCATCACAGTGGTCACCACAGGGGCCTATCTGAAGAGAGTGTAACATTTTTGTAGTGTTCCGCACAACCTGTCAGTGCAATACATCTGGACAGACACCAGCAAAATGTGTTGGACACACTGACTAAGGTTGGTCATGTGTAAACATTATTGTTATACAGTGGATCTAAAATGTATACACACACCTGTTAAGATGCCATTTGTTTCTGATATATACTGACTGAGACCACAATATGCCAGCCCACACATTTCCCACCCTTTAATGTGACCAATAACACAAACAATTCACTTGTAAAACCAAGCATCTGGACTCATGTATTGCACCTACAAGCCTGGACAAGTGTGAGAGTGGCAGACATATCAGTATGCTGTTTCAGTCAGGTATGATACCTGATGCTGCCATATGTGTCAGTACACTCACTGTGGCCTATTTGGCAATTATATTACATAGATGGGCATTGCTAAGGCAGACAGAGCACTAATAGGTTCCAAGCATCTGGATGTTCCAGACACATCTGTACAGAGGACTGGTATGGCCTGTACAATTGTTTTACATGCTACATGTGAGGCAGATGCCATTACCACACTATATGAAGTAATGGCGTCAGGAGGTGGTCACATACCATGTATGGTACAAACATCAAAATGGTATTAGCCACATACACACACACACACACACACACACACACACACACACACACACACACACACACGCACAGGCACACACACACACACACAAACACACACACACACTTATGTCTACTATAATGTTATGCAGTTATCAGATGCGCCACTGAGCTTACACAATTTCAACTCATCCAAAGGTACTTGTAAGGTGAATGACATCAACAAGACTACTACATTAGGATGAGTATGGTGGTACACAACTCAAAATGGTACAAGCCACACAGTATCTGATTCACACACAATGTTGCCAGCATTGGGAACAGAATTTCTGCCTTTCTAGTTATTTCTGCTATAGTGTTGCACAGTTATTAGACGCGCCACAGAGCTTATACAATTTTGCATACTCCAAAGGTACTTCTAAGGTGAATGACATCAACAGGACTACTAAACTGGAGTGAGGGGAAGTGTAAAGGGTGGTACACAAGTCACAAATGGTATAACCCACACAGTACATCATTCTCACACACACACATTTGCCAGTACTGAGATTAGAACCACTGCTTATCCAGTTATTTGAACTATAATGTTATACAGTTACTGCATGCACTACAGAGCTTACTAGACTTGCAAATGGCCAAAGGTGCTAATACCTGCACAGCTGAGGTAAAGTATTACAGGTGGCAAAATGTCTACCTTCAGTTTCTCCTGTACATCTTGCTACTTCTTTCTGTCTTGCACTTCAAATAGCATTATAGCTTTGCACTTCAACAGATTATTGTATCAATAAGTATATCACACCTGGGAGCCATCAGCAGTATTCAGTCATCACAGAATTAGCCCCAGTACTTGCTACTTATAACCACCCCTCCTGGCATGATTGAAGTGTGGTTTTTCTGTGCTTTCACCATTTACCTGGTGCAGTTGTCCATTCTGAGGCACTGTTGCAACTGCCTCATTTGATACAGACAACTCTCTCCTCTAAGCTCCAAACACTCAGACCAGTGAGAGCTACCCCTATATCACCAAATGTGTAAATATGCACTCTCCAGCAAAGACTGGACTAGCTGGTCAAGAGGATAAGATCAACACTTGCACCACAACATGTGGACCACATAGCTCGCCACAACACCCACTGACAGCCCTGACATACACTGAAAAGCCACACATCCACCTTCGCAGAGGCACTCAATGGACAGTTACACAAACAGCACAGACCCTCAACCTAAGCTCCTAAGGCTGACCACCTTGCACAATACAGTGATCATGGTGACTCAGTACTGTGGCACACAGATATCCCACTCACTATGTTGATTATGGAGGAGGTAACAGCCAACTGTCTATCACATGCCAGCATCCAACACATGACACACCCAGTCAAGCCACTCCACAACAACTACAAGTATCACTCTGTCATCATCCATGTGGGTGTAAATGACTTGAGACACACCTCCCTGGGATACATGACAGGAGACATGGTTGAACAGTCAGATTATGTGGTCCAGGCAGGTGTGACAGTAGCCCTGAGCAGTATACTGCCATCACCCAGAATAATGCTGCAGTACTACAAACAGATCATTGATGGCAAAATGGGCTTACATGTTGTGTGTCATTCTCGGGGGATCCAGTATCTCTCTGCTTGGGAAAACATGATTGACAGACCTCAATGCCTTGCCAGAGATGTCCTAAATCTGTCAGCCCTGGGTTTCCAGGTGTCTTGCCACCCCTATATTGCCTTATTAGGCAGTGTTCCAAATCAAATTACCACAGTAACTGCTAGACATATAAGCAATCTGAGTGTCATGCTGCTCAACAGTAGACATCTAACTGTCAAGATGCAGTCAGTCAAAGCACTCCTCAGAGTGGAGGACATTGACATTTGTGCTGTAATGGATAGGTGGTTCACAGCAGTAGACAGCAGCCCTGCACTAACAAGCTATGATGCATTCCACAGCTGTCAGCGCCAAAATGTGGACCACACCTCCACAGGTGGTGTTGTCTCCATATTCATAATAGATATGCACACCTCCAGACTAGTACCCCAGTATAATGCATTGGAGGTACTTCCAGTAAAACTAATTTTGGGGAATAGTGCAATCCACACCATAGCCTGCTATCAGTCCCCAGCTATGTCCCTAGACTGTCAATGCACATTCCTCTTCACCCTGGCATCTATGAAGGTTCAACCCAACACTGACATAGTATAAGACTTCAACTACCCCTCCATCATGTAGGGAAAGTAGTCAAGCACCAGTAAACTGGCCAAACGCTTCATGGAATTCATCAGTTCTAATGCCCTGGACCTGCTCATACTGACCCCAGTAGAGGATGCAACAACCTTGACCTGTGTTGATTACTTACATATGAGACTGTTGCTTGACCACAGTTGTCAATCCCTACCTGACCAGATCCAAATATGATGTAATCAACATGGAGCTCAACATCTCACCCCCACCCCCACAAAGGTAACTACCTTGCAAAACCTCTCCAATGCTGACATTGCAGTCATAAAAACAGGGGTGGATGACTTCACTCCATCCATGCCAATGTGAAATAGCTGCATGATTGTCGCATCATACACATATGCACTGCACAAACATGTATATGGATGCATGTTACTAGCTATAGCCAACAGAACACAGACTGTCCTCCAAACACTGGAAGCCAATGTGATGGTCCCCTGCCATTACTAAAGTGTACAACAGAAGGAGGACACTGTTGCAGAAAAAGGTGGTGTCCCAAGACTGCTGAACCTCCTTCTTAGCCTCAAACACAACATGGGCTCCCTCATGGAATCACCTACAGGCAGCTATGAAGGCAGACTTGCAGCAGACACTGACAACAATCACAAACGTTTTTGATAGTTATATCAACAACCTCCACAGCAATAGCTACAAGTGCTGTGAGTTACTGCACAATGCTAATTCCTATTCTGAGACAACAGCTATTGGCCACAGTCTTGCCAACACATTCAGTGCCAGCTTTACCCCCCACCCTCCAAGGGGACAACCACAATGGCAGATGAATGCCAGTCACTCAGCATTACTGCAGGCCAGGTTAGACCTGCATTGTCCAGAGGCAAAGATACAGCTTCCATGAGACCCCATATTCATGGCTGTGTTCTACATGACATACAAAGAGACCTGACACCACATCTGTGTGCCCTAGTCAGTCACAGCCTCACCTCAGGCTTTGTCCTTCCAAAATGGCACACTGCTACAGTCAACCCTCTCCATAAAGGGGTAGCATCTACAGACCCTGGAGATTATTGAGCCCTTAGCCTGACAAGTCTACTATGTATGGGTATGGGTGCATCATCAGGGACCTGATTGACCAAGATATGGGTGATATCTTAAGTCTAGACCCCACACAGTTTGGCTTTGCGAATGGCAGATCATGCCTGCTCAACCTGGTTGACGTCTTTCAGTGAGTCACCAGGGCTGCATATGACAGTAAGGCACTGCATACAGCCTACTTCAATCTGGCCAAGGCTTCTGATACCATTCCTCAGTCAGGGATTATTGATAAACCCAACAAACTAGGCATCAACCCTTATATCAGTGGGTCATTTGCAAATTGGTTCACAGAACACACTGTGTGACAATAGCAAACTCCAAGTCAGACTGGCAAGCAGTCACGAGTGGAGTCCCACAGGGATCAGTACTGGATAGTGTCCTGTCCAGCATCTACTTCTCAGGAGGCCAGCCCGACACAGAGGAACTCTGGCTGAGCAAGTTCACAGAGAACTGAAAGCTGGGAGCTATCATGAACTCCACAAGTAATGGAGACATCCTACAGAAAGGACTCACTAACACCAATGAGTGGTGTGGAAACCATAGCCAGAAGCTTAACACCACAATGTGCATCATCATCCCCTTTGGTAAAACACTCAGTTCTCAGTAAGTACCACACTGATGGGAGCCCAATGAATACTGTAGGCATTATAATAGATCTGGGGATACAGGTTGACAGCAACTTCTCCTTCAAGCACCACATTGTCAATGTGGTCAGGAAGTCCTTCTATATGGCACATTGCATTACCAAGGGTTTTGCATCCAGGAAGACAGAGGTAATGATCTCTGTCTACTATTCCCTCATTAGACCACTCCCCAAGTATTATGGCCCATTTGCCATGTACCTCATTAGACACCTGCTACTGCTGGAGAGGCCACAGAAGCACCTCACAAAGGGGTTCCTAGGCATTAAACACACATCCTACATAGGCAGACTCAGAAGACCCAAGATATTCTCTGTGTCATATCACCTAATCAGCAGCTATCTGTACTTGACTTACAAAGCCATGTCTGACCGAGCTGGTTTAGAAATGCTATATATAAATCCATCCCCACCACACACTGTAGAGCCCTCTACCTTAGTACCACAATCACCACAACATGCTGGTAGGACAGGTCCCTCACTAAGAGACTGCACATGCCCTGGAATACACTTCCCATACATGTCATGCAGAGCACCTAGCTGACCCTGTTCCAGAGAAATTTTGATGAGTGGATGGGTAATTGACAGTTAAACCCAAGGATCACTGCAGTGGCTATATATGATACAGACACTGGGATGTAACATTGGGTGACACAATGGCAGGGCCCTTCTATGTGCTAGGCTTGTTAAGGCTCTTGGGCCATTACCTACTACACACATGTGAACCTATAAAGGGAATAACATCAGCAGGGCTGATAAAGTAGTGCAGTGGGTGTTAAACTTATCAAAATACTTTGTCCTAGAAACAGACACAAATAACAGATGTGAAAGTGGAACCCCTAAAGAATGAGTGATTTGTACCATAGTGTTACACAGTTACCTCGTGCGCTACAGAGCTTAATGGGCTGACAGTTGGCCAAAGGTGCTGATATGGGGAATGACATCAGCAGGACTGATAGAGTAGGGCAGTGGGTGGGAAACTTAAATATGTCTACTTACAAACATACATACCCATACACACATTTGCTTGATACAAGAGTAGAACCCCTAATAAACTAGTCATTTGTACTATAGTGTTAAGCATTTATCACATGCACTACTGAGCTTACGGGGCTGACAGCTGGCCAAGGTTGCTGATAAGGGACTGACATAATCTGGACTGATAAGGTAGGGCACTGTGAGGTGTCGTGGGTGGGAATGCCATAAAACTTTTAACCTATAAACAAACAAACACACAACTCCCTCAGTCTTGCACAAACAACTGTCACACACACACTTCTATATTTGCCAGAACTGAGATTAGAACTCCTCCCTAACTAGTTATTCACATTATCATGTTACGCTGTCATTGCTTGCACCACAGAGCTTATGAGGTTGAAATTTGATGGAAGGCGCTTCTAAAGTGACTGATATCTGCAGGACTGCTAAAGTAGGGAAAGCGGAAGTATATTGGGTTTGAATGGACCCAAAAGATTTTAGCTGTAAACACACACACACATTTACATTTGTCAGGACTGAGATTAAAACTCCTACCTAATTAGCTAGTTGTACTAGAGTGTTATGCAGTTATCACATGCACCACAGAGCTTATGGGGATGGCCTTAACAAAAGTGACTTCTATGGTGACAGACATCTTCAGGACTGCTAAGGTGAGGTGATGGGAAGTGCACTGGATGGGGAAGGTTCATTCCTAGATCCTACTGACATTTCTCTAAGTGTAGGAGCATGCTCAGTGTGTCCTTCTATATAGTACATGTGGGACTCCATTCCAGGGATTATTGTACTCCAGTCCAGTTTGTTTTGTGCTACAGCCATACCTCTCAACCTGTTGGTGCAGAATATCTGGGGATAGCCATCAAAATGTGGGGACAATGGTCCATACAATGATTGTGACTATTTCTCTCAGTAATGTATGGATTACTAGGGTTACAGGGCTTGTTTTAGCAGACATCTGTCATATATGCCATTTCACTCTGTCATGTATTATTTCAGTACCTTGTGACATACCTCCTCAGATCATCACAGTGATTTATGAGAGGAATAAAGGATGGATGATGCAAACACCAGGTTTATGGGTCAAATGCTATGCATTCTTGCACAATCCAGCCTATTAAGGGGTGTGCATACAAGTAGTTGACTGCTGGTGCTGTGGAAATGGTCCAGCACCTTGGTGATATACTACAATGGTGGAATCCCTGTGCATTTATGTTCTGGCATGGTCTGATTTCCAGTCCACAGCTGGGTAATATAAGTTAGACAGGATCAGGGTGACAAACAGACTCCAGATAGATTTATAGGGGATAAGATATGTGGGGGTATGTGTCCTGGGCAGATATGTTTGCCTATAGCTACCAGTATTTTGCATTGGGCTCTCCTGAATGGTTGACTGCACTTGGAGGGTCTTGTGTGTGTCAGACTGATTGACTAGCCTGGAGGTGTGTGTTTGTCACACATATATGTATGGCCCACTTCATTTTGCTTGGATGGCCATATGTTGGAGTCAGGATGTTGCATAGGATGAGTGATCAAGGAGGGGTGTGTTACTCCTCATGGCTGTGGCCCAGGGTTCTGTGGGAGCAGACATGTCACCATCTTCCAGGGTTAGGCCTGCCTGCAATGAGTGCATTCCCATGTTTAAACTCCTAGCCCTGCCTTTCGACTGTACTGAGTATCACAGAATGTCCACATCCATGACTCGTATAGCTTGTTGGTTACCCAAACAAGCATGGTTTTTCAGCAAAAGTGATTTGCAAGTCACTCAGGGTTGAAGTCAGATATTACTGACAGTTGACATTGCAGTTTCAGACTTCGTACCCATCAGACATTCCATGCTACTACAAATCATTCCATCAACTTTATAACATTATTACAGCAGTATTTCACAGATGTCCTCTTTGGACCTTCATCACTCCATTATTCATGGCTTTATCCCGATTTCTGGCTCCCTGAGGCAGGTAGGTTTGCTCCTAGCAGTTGTCAGCATTGTCATTCTTAGCATTTTGTGGACTGTGTTATGTTGGTGTTATGGACCCCATGACACTCCCTAAAGGGCACTGTGGGTAAGGCATAGGCATTTGCCAGAAGCCTGTCAGCCAAGTATGACAGATGCAGGCCATCTGTAGCATGGCAGTGCATTCTGGTGATCATATGTTCCCAGGCTGCTGGCAGGAGACATCCCTGGGATGGCACCAGTAAGTTTACTGTGGGTGTTTCTGACAATTGCTTTCTGTTACTATTGTACCTTCACTCTGGGTGACAGCTGGATGCTCCTTAAGTCTAGGAACATGTTATTGCATTTCTATTGGACTATGTGGGCATGGCACGACTGTACACAATGCACATCTGCACAGACTGTGCTGATATTTGCGTAACATTTTGTTCCCATGTAGCATAGTGGTGTGCCCTATCTTACAGACTAAAGGCATAACAGTATCAACCACAGTTCAGATTGTTCTCGCATAGACATTTGTAGTTTCAGACTTCTTACCTTTCAAAGCCATACTGCCATTGCCAGACCTGCTGTGATATCACTGTGTACAAGTCTGTGGGTGGGGATTTTATGGATGTTGTCATGTGGGGGCCTTTGCCAGGCATTTCTGTATGGTTGTCTACAGCTGTTCTGCTGTGTGGGGTTGGTGGTGGGTATGGGACCCCCACTTTGACATCCATGCATGTGACCTATGATCCCCCAGTTATTTGGCTCACCACATATACTGCAGTGGTATTTGTTGACTAGGGTGGTACTGCATGGTGTGGGTAGGGCAGTACTGTGGATACACTTCCTGCTGCCCCACAGAGCTGTCAGTTGTCTGCTGCTATCCCAGTTATCCACTCCATTCCCTTACATGCTTAATCAAACCATAGTTATGCTATCAGAAAATTCCACTCCATTAGTTTATTTTGTTACAGAGACTGGTTTACCTTGTGCCTGCAGCTGTTGTGAGGGTGATGCTTGAGGGCTGACTATGTTGGATGCACGCAATACACTGCCTGTACATGGTCAGGTATAGGTGGTGTGATGTTGAGCATCCATTTTACTGTGCGTGCGAGTCAGAGAGAGAGAGAGAGAGAGAGATCAGTCCCTGGGGCCCTAAACTGTCAGTGTATGTGCTATGCATTGTCCCCTTGCCAAGGCCAGGGCATACTGGGCATGCTGCCACCTGTCTATAAGGACAGACTCAGAAAGTTCTTTCTCTGAGACCCTCTGTACCTGTGGAGACCTTGGCATTGGTGGGGGGCTGTGTGGCCCTTCCCCATTTTGTTCCTGCTGCAGCTGTTTCTGCAGGATCGTGTTATGTAGCATGGCATGTACTATGAACATGTGTGCACATGTGGCTGGAGAGTACTGCAAGGCTCCAACAGATATGTCAAGGCAGCAGAACCGTGACTTGAGCATCCCAAACACATGCTCTATAATGGTCCTGGTTTGTGTGTGTGCCACATTATGGCATTCTTGTGTGGGTGGGTGTGTGTGCATTTCTGATGGGTGTCATCATCCATGGCTCCATTGTGTAGCCAGCATCCCCCACTAAATGGCCATACAGGATGTCACCCCTGGCAAACCACTGATACAGCTGTGATGAATGCCAGATGTGGGAGTCGTGATAACTTCCAGAGCAGCCAGCACACACATTCATGATAATGCCCTGGGCATCGCACATGACCTGGCAGTTGATGGAGTAGAACCCCTTGCAGTTTATGTAGACCCTACCCCGGTCACCAGGTGGTGCTTTGATGTAGATGTGTGTGCAGTCTATGGCACCCATTACCTCCAGGTAGTCTGCTACACGGTGGAAGAGATGGATATTGCGGGTCCTCTCCTCATGGGTGGTGGGGAATTTAATGTGCTCCTCAGCATGTGGTCATATGGCATCCAGTAATTGGTGGGGTATCCTGGACACAGATGCCTGTGGGTCCCCCATGATATCCACAGTTGGTCTTTGGAAAGTACCTGTAGCTAGTATTCTCCCTTCTGTTTGTTCTGGATGTGAGGCGAGGTAGGCACAGCTCCACAATTTGCTGCAGTATGTCCCTGTCCACCCTGTAGTGCTCTACTATCTCCAGATCATGTAGCCTCTGGTAGGTAACCCTGGGCCTGAACACTCTTCTCCTCCTCCTCATAAGTCTGGGGTGGTTGTCAGCATTGTCCTCTTCACCACCCTCAGTCTCTTGCACATACTGATGTATGAGAGTGACAGCAGCCCCTAACATTTTGTTAGTTTTGTCAGGTAAAATTTCCCCGTCTGTGTACACCGATGGTGTAGAGTTTGTGGGAAAAACCAGACTGAAAGGTGTTTGCATAGTTTATAGTGGTGTGCTGCAGATGCTGCCTGTGTGATTGGCTGAGTATGATACATTCCACCTGCCAACTCTATTACTTGTATTTGAGTGCCTCTATTCTGCTATTTCACTTTTTTCTTGTTCCACTTGCCATTCCCTTTTTTTTTATTTTGTGGTTTAAATCCCGGTGCACACCATGCACAGCAGTTTAGGCAAGATAAACAAAGCTATACAGCCTTGGACACATCCCCTTGCTTACATATACAAAGTGCTGCCATTTCTTGTTTTCTTTTTTGTTTTTTTTTTGTTTAAGACCTTGTGCGCAGTAGTGTAAACAAAGCTATGTTGCCTGAGACTGGCTAAGCGCAAACCTGGGCAACAGTGCTCCAATGTGCTTACAACAAGCATGACACACACCCTTTTCATGTTAGTTGCTCCTACTGCCTACACGATCCTGTTCTAGCACCTACATGGTTAGGTGCAGGTTTTGGACTTAGAATATTTTGTGATTCAGTAATATTCCCCTCATTTGCATACCCCACTGCCTTAACCTATAGATACTGCACTGACACAGAGCCTTTCCACTTGACAGCCACTGTCCCCTGGTATTGTTTTAATTATGCATGCCGTAGACAATAATGGCAAAATGCAGATTTCCCTTAAACTTGTGTTTTCACATTTTGGTTTTTATTTTCGGCACAATCATGTTTGTGTGCAGCTGCCCTATGCATAAATGGCTATGATCAGCCACAAAGAAATATATATTCTTTTATTAAAATTAAACATTTATTCATTCCAGTGGCCATATATTTGTCCATTGGCAAGCTAGGGATGTGAATACATGTTTTTATTTCAGCTGTCATGCCTCCATTTTCTTTTTTGCAGAAATGTATTCAGTTAGTAACTGAACACATTTCTGCACTGACACTGTTCCTGCATAGAGACCTGGCAACTTCCTGAATCACTAATTCACTTGATTTGCATGGTTTTCACCAGCAAATGAGGTGATTAGCATGCTGCATGGTCTTCCATGCAGGAACAATGTAGACAGGTTTGTGCACATTGGATCAGCTGTTTGCTGAATCGCTCGGCGTCTGAACTCCATGCAGGAGTGCTACAAGGCGTCATCTCCAGTTCAGCTGGTCAATCTGGGTATCTTGAGACAATGCTACAATTGTCTCATGTACACAGACAACCCTCTCCTCCTCCCAACAAACACAAATACATGTGAGAGATGCAACTATATAGCCAAACTGGAGGCTGAACTCTCTCAACTCAGGGCTGGCATGACCAGACAGGAGGAGATGGCAACCACACACACAACAATCCCAGTCCCACATAGACCTACCACAACTGCAAACCAAACACATAAAAACACAAAGACATACTCAGAGGCTCTAATAAAAAACTTACCAAAACAACAGAGGCTCCCAAAGCAGACATCCAAAAATCCACCACCTCAAAACAAAATACATGCAACACATACTTCAATAAATCAGTGTGTCGACCAATCGCAGCCCTTAAGGCCAAACACCTTGCCTGATACACTAGTAATAGGTGACTCCATAGTCAGATACACTGATGTCCCACTGACCAGGCTGAACAAGGAGAAGGTGACTGTGAGCTGTCTATCGGGAGCTAGGATCCGCCACATAACACACGCACTCAGGTCACTCCAAAGCAAGTACAAATATGACTCCGTCATTGTCCATGCTGGTGTGAATGACCTGAGACGTACCTCCCTGGACTACATGAAAAGAGACATAGAGGAGCTCTCCAATTATGTAGCCCAGGCTGGTATGACCCTGACCATGAGCAGCATCTTGCCCTCACCAAGAATGATACCACAATACAAAGACAAGATGATCAGCTTTAACAATTGGCTCAAGTACTGGTGTCATTCTAAGGGGATCCAATGTCTGTCTGCCTGGGATATGTTGGACAAGCCACGCTGCTTCGCAAGGGATGGCTTACACCTGTCACCACTGGGCTTCTGGATATTGGCTAAGGCTCTTGCCACCCCCATAGTGCCTTTTTTAGGCAAGGCTCAAAAGACAAACCCACCTCCTTAGAAAACAAAAATGGAAAAAAACTAAGGGTAATGCTGCTCAATGCCAGAGGTCTAAATCTCAAGATGCAGGCACTTGATGCACTCCTCAGCATGGAGAACATCAACGTCTGTGCAGTAACTGAAACCTGATTCAAGGCTCCTGAGAGCACCCCAGCGCTACCAGGCTATACCTCGTATCATGCTTTTCGGCCCCAAAACCCGGGCCGAACCACAAAGGGAGGGGGAGTGTCCATATTCATAAAAGACACCCACACCTCCAGGTTAGTAGCAACACATGAAGCATCAGAGACCATACAGGTGCAACTAACCATAGGCAAAACTGCTATACAACTGGTAGCATGTTACAGACCACCCTCCCAATCTCAAGAACCCCACTCAGCCTTCCTGAAGACATTGGAGGATATGAATGTATCACAAAATACCATCATACTGGGAGACTTCAACTACCCAAACATAGATTGGGTACATTATTCTAGCCCTAATATCCTAGCCCAAAGGTTCCTGGAATTCATAAATTCAAATGCACTGGAACAACTAGTCACCTCTCCCACTAGGGAGATAATATACTAGACCTGATCATCACAAACATGGGGACAAAATGCTCCACACCGGAAGTATACCCCTCACTAGTGAGATCTGACCACAAACTAATCACCCTGGATATACATATCCCACCTCCACCCCCAGCACAAAAGACCACAGTGAAAAACTTCTCAAAAGCAGACTTCACTCTTCTTAAGACTGAGATGGTATCCTTTAAGCCCACTGTGCCAGTGGATACCACATCCCACAATGCCGAATCCTTCACAAATGCTTTCTATGGACATCTCTAAGAATGCATGGATCATGCAATCCCAAACAAATCCAAGTCCCTCTCCACCAAATGTAAGCATCCTGTCTGGTGGACCTCAGCCATAAACAAATTGTATAACAAAAGAAGGAAGCTACTGCACGTCAGAGCGAAATCCCATGAAGGGAAGACATCTCTGATCAACATTAGCAGAAAACTACATTCTCTCATAAAAACATCCAAGGCAAACTTTGAGAGAAAAATCGCTAAGGACACTAAAGATAACCAGAAAGCCTTCTTCAGCTATGTTAGAAACCTGGGTTGAAACCCTCAGATATGCTCAGAGTTGGTTCACAACAACAAAAAATACACTGAACCCACAGATATTGCCAACATTCTGGCTGACAGGTTCAGTGCAAATTTCTCCCCTCCTTCACCCCCAAAAGAAGAAATACTTATCCCAGCTGAATGTAATCTCCCTGTCATCTCAGATGTCCAAGTGAGAACCGCCCTAAACAAAGCAAAAAACACAGCATCAATGGGACCTGACGGTATCCCGGGGTGCGTGTTACGTGAACTCCAAGAGGAGCTAAACCCACACATAAAAATGCTATTTAACCTTAGCCTTACTTCAGGATATGTACCTGAACACTGGCGTATAGCAACAGTGGTCCCACTCCACAAGGGGGGTGCCTCTACAGACCCTGGAAACTACCGCCCCATAAGCTTAACTAGCCTGGTCTGCAAAACTATGGAAAGAATCATTATGGAACTCATAAACAGAGACATAGGGGACCTACAGACACTTGACCCCACCCAGTTCGGCTTTGTAAAGGGCAGATCCTGCCTTTTAAAATTGGTTGACTTTTTTGAAACAGTCACTGGAGCCATTCATGAGGGCAAAGCAGTCCATACAGCATACCTGGACTTGGCTAAGGCCTTCGACACAATACCCCACTCAGGCATCATAGATAAGCTAAACAGCTTAAAAGTAAACCCTTATGTCACTAGATGGGTTGCAAACTGGCTAAAGGACAGAACCCATAAAGTTAAAATCGCTGGAACAATGTCAGACTCAAAGCCAGTCACAAGTGGTGTCCCACAGGGATCTGTCCTGGGACCCCTCTTGTTCGGCATTTATTTCTCAGATGTTAAAGCAAACATGGGAGGGCTGTGGCTGACAAAGTTCGCAGATGACTGCAAACTAGGCGCCATAGTCGATACACCAGCAGACATACACATCCTACAAAAAGGCCTCACTGAAATGGACAACTGGTGCCGTAGTCACGGCCTTAAACTAAATGCCAAAAAATGTATAGTCATCCCTTTTGGAAAAAACAAAGTACCCACAAATTATCACATAGACAGCAACCCACTGAGTATGGAAAAAGTAATCAGAGACCTGGGGACCCAAGTAGACAGCGGCCTCTCATTTGACACCCACGTTGCCAAAGTGGTTAGAAAAACATTCTACCTTGCACACCTCATCATGAAGGGATTCACATCCAGATCCAAGGATATCATTGTACCCCTATATTCCTCCCTCTTCAGACCCATGATTGAGTACAATGCCCCATTTGGTATGTACCTCACCCGGCATTTGCAACAGCTGAAGAGACCACAAAAGTACCTCACCAAAAGGATCAAGGGTCTCCAACATATGTCTTATTCTGCCAGACTAAAGAAACTTCAGCTCTATTCAGTAGCATACCGCCTGCTCAGAGGTGATCTCTGCCTGACGTACAAGGCCATGTCCAATCAGGATCTGATGGACATGCTCCACCTCAGAAAATCCAAATCCATCAGGACCACGAGAGCTAAAGACTTAAACCTCGGCACAAGTATGAATAGGACATGCTGGAGGGATAGATTCATAACCCAGAGGCTTCCCATGCTTTGGAACAGGATCCCAGTTCATATTAGGCAGAGCCCCTCACTGACTCTCTTCAAGAGAAATCTTGATGAGTGGATGGGAGATCGTAAGTTTACCCCAGGGGTCATATCTGTGTCACTGCTAGACAGGGGCACAGTAAACTAATTCTATAATATAAGGGGACCTTCATTGTGTCACTACTAGACAGAGGCACAGTATTCTAGATTTATTCTGTACATTTTTGTACCATTTCATGGGGTGGCAAAATCCACATCACTATGGCTAGGCTTACAAATGCCCCAGGGCAGATAGCCTAGTACTATACTATGAAACTACGAAACTATGAAACTGTTCCTGCACGGAGTTTTAGGATTCATGAATCCCACTGTGTTAGTTACAGTATAATTTTATTACTTATTCCCTGAAGTAACTTTCACAAGCTGTGTTTGTTACGCTATAATTTTATTACTTATTCCCTGAAGTAACTTTCACTGGATGTGTTTGTTACATTATAACTTCATTACTTATTCCCTGAAGTAACTTTCACTCGCTGTGTTTGTTACATTATAATTTTATTACTTATTCCCTGAAGTAACTTTCACTCGCTATATTTGTTACTGTATAATTTTATTACTTATTCCCTGAAGTAACGTTCACACACTGTGTTTCTTACAGCATAATTTTATTACTTATTCCCTGAAGTAACTTTTACTCACTGTGTTTGTTATGATTTAATTTTATTATGAGCTCCATTGAGTTGCTTCAATATTCATTCTAATATTTGTCCATTTTATATAAGGTTTGTTCTGCACCATATACTAGTGTGAGTAATTTTTCCTAAAGTGACTATCTTTGTTTCATTCTATAAGACTGAGGAGATGGGAGGAGTGAACAATAACTGTCTGTATGAAAACTCAGTGATTGTAACATTTGCTCTCTTTTTATACATAAATTATCTGCTCATTTCTAAACATTTCTTTCAAAATATTCATACCACCCCTGTGTCTAACACACAAACACACACACACACACACACACACACACACACACACACACACACACATATACATATATATATATATATATATAGATATATGTATGTGTGCGTGTGTGTGTGTGTGTGTGTGTGTGTGTGTGTGTGTGTGTGTGTGTGCGCGCGTGCATGTGTATAAGTGGGACTACTTAAAATAATTTAAACTCAAAAATATCTAAAGACAAAATATCAACAAACGTAAAGTTATACTAGGGAAGTGTTTATGCCATTTCCCCCACTAGTGTGCGATCTTGCTGTTGGTTTATA